>NW_017537490.1:1099677-1107065 GCF_001853355.1 Bactrocera latifrons | reverse complement strand
TTTTAAATCGCTTCAGTCGTATTACTCTCCGGACAAACACTAAGTACTTGTCAAGGTTTCTTGCATTGATTATAATATTTTGATCTTAGTGGAATGCTACAACTGGCTACAACTGGCTCCAAAAATTTGCTAGAGTTCTTCACTCTTTAAACCAGCTTTAATTTAGTTAAAAGATAGAGCTAATATCTGCAAAGACGAAACGCGGAAAAATTTCGATGGGAGAGWAAAGCAAGTTTAGGGAATATTTTCTTTGTCATTCCTGTTCACTGGCRAATTTATAATTCGTAAAATCTACTATTCATCGAATAACATCGAGACGAATACGCAAAATTTTGTTCATTAAGTGCAATTGGCTAGTTCTGTAACACGAATTTATCATCTTCATGTTGCGACCATCCAAATGCTAACTTCACTCTCCCTCAGTTTAAAGTGACAACTCATTCAGCTGTGCAAACTTAGACTCTCTTGGGCATAAACTCTCTCCATACAACTTGTGTAAATCACATACCCCAAAAGCGGCAGTCCACATAGTCTTTTTAGAAAGCCACATTAAACGAAGGTAATAAATTTTAGTTTACTTTTCGCTTGTGACAAGCGCTTTTAATTCTGTTCAATTTCATTTAGAAACATTACGGTCGGCATAATTATATTTGTACTTGTGTGGCCACCCTTCGCACGGTAAACGGGTGTACTAAAGAGCGCATRGGAAATTTATGAGCCATGAGCGTCGAGTTAGTAGATAATGAGCGTGTAAATTGCGTGCAATGTGTGGGCAAATCATTACGGTGTAATTTAGTTACAGAAATATTCAAAAATATGCAAATTTCGTTCTCTCAAAATAACCAAATAAAAGGTGATCCAWTTCRAGGTTTCCTACTTTTTCAAAGAAAAATCACAGAAATTCTTAAGAACATTTTTGGCATTTATTTTTTGAAGAGTATCTCTTTCAAATGTAACTCGCGGCTACGTCTCACAGTGTCCATCCTTTGAGTCCAATATTTAAGCGTTTCGAGCATTTCGACTGGTAACTGGCGTATGAAACGCGTTATATTTCGCTCCAAGGTCTGATTCGAACAGGTATTGTCCGCATAGACTTTAGACTTTACATATTCCCACAGAAAAAAGTCTTACCGTGTGATATCACACGATCTTAGTGACCAATCGATAGGCCCAAAACGTGAAATTCTCTGCTCACCGAAGTATTCTCTCAATAAATTCATTGACTGATGTTTGTGTGGCAAATGGCGCCGTCTTGTTGAAACCCAATGTCGCCCGAGAACACGAACTTAAATTTCAGGCATCAAATAGTCGATTATCATGACATTATTTTTGAAGAAATATGGAACGATAATTCCACCGGCCCACAAACCACACCGAACCGTTGTTTTCTTGTTTCGGCAATTTATCTTGTTTAGATAACTATTGAGCCAGGCACGGGCATCTTCGCTGAACAACATTTGGCTCGAAAACGTCGGATTTTCTTTGAACTTTTCAAGAACCCATAGCGAAGTACTGATGTCGAAAGGAAGGTCGAGCAGCTTCAGTTTTTGCACAATGTATATTGTGTACGCTATCAATTTAAGATCTCGACGTATAATGCGCCAAGTCGTTCCATACGTCAGTCTAAGTTGCTGCGAACGGCTGCTATATAGAAAAAGCTCCTCTGCTGGGATCACCCGTTACAACGACCGATTCGTGAGTTAAGCCTGCGTAAGCTTTTAATGGAAAGACAAAATTACTTTAAAACCAAGCKAACACTATTGCATATCAATATTTGTAAACATATTTAGTAGATTTCAATATTTGAAGCAACAAGAAACAAACGCAACAAATATAAGTAAATAGTAGGTGTAGATATTTTAATCGGTTAATACCTCCACATTATTTGTACAAATAATTTCAGTTSAGTGCTCACAAAGCTCGAAAACTCGGTGTGGCCAATGAGCTGGCCAACCAGAAAATAACTATGATTATGTATAATTATTTTAAGCATTTTAAATATCTTTGCTGCACAGGCACTAGGCACAGCMATCCCGATATACATTGATCGATCCCGGGTTCCTGTGAGAGAAAGTCGTGTTGGCGCCTTMAAGAATCAGTCAAATGTCTGAACACCAACTAATAGTCTATTGACATGGAATAACTCTTTTCAAGTAGCACACTACCCTTGGTAGATGTTTTAAAGATTTTTAGAGGATCTCACGTGTTGAAGGATATATAATATTAAGTCTAGAAATTTCTCAASAACATTATCTACCCATGATTGAACCTGCCATCAAAGAGGAATATCTTCTAGACTCCCTTTAAGCCAATTATTGCCATCCCATCTCCTAATAGGTTAGATTTTAATAGGTCTTAGGGTTTTTTCAAAACACGATGGATCTCACTTAGACAGATATTTGTCCTTTGTGTCGCCCATAAAAAGTGGGTTATCAGATCCATATAGATCGACGAAGCAATTTGAGCTTACATCAAATTGTTTAAGGTGGTTAGCGTTAATCGTAGCCACTTCGCGAGGTTCTCCAAAGGTGTGTCCACCGAGATATTTCAATCTCAGTCTGGCAAAATCCTGGTAGCAAAGAAAGAACTAACAGGAGAATTCCAATTCGCCTTCCTGCATACAATTTTGAACAGCTGTACTAATGAACTGATCAGCTACACTTAAGAAGGCCTCAGCCCACAAACTACTTCAGATAAAAAATAAAAATTTTAGTATGTTATTTTCAAAGGTGTAGACTATCGAAATATGCAAAACTTACCGGTTGAAGCTAACAGTATCGGAACGCCTTAACAATATCATAATCGTCCTATCAAACCAACACAGGCACAATACAAAATGTTCCCGTGCCAGTGWGACAAAGAAGWSCCCGTAGTGTCGAGAATATTGMTGCCGCTAGCGCAACAATTGAGGAAGACAAAAATCAGTCTCTCACACGTCGTTCTCAAGCGTTGGGCAGCTCTGTGACGTCATTGTGGCGAATTTTGCGAAAAKATTTTGGTCTACAACCTTACAAGATCAAAWTGACGMAAGAACTGAARCCGCTTGACYMCCARAATCGTCGTATSTTCRTGAATTGRGCTRAGCAACAACTTGAAAATGATCTGGATTTTCATCGAAAAAACATCTTCAGCGACGAGGCTCATTTCTGTGTGAATGACTTGCCAATAAGTAAAATTGTTCAGGCAGCAATGCACACGTACTCCGTGTGTCACCATTGCAGCCCGAAAAAATTACGGATCCAGACCGGCCCGTTACTGTGAATGGAAATCACTGCCGCCCAATAATAACCGAATATTTTTTACCCAAMTTGGATGATATGGACTTGGACAATATGTGGTTCCAACAGGACGGCGCCGCAAGCCGCACAGCGAATGTCACAATCGATTTATTGAAAACGAAGTTTGGTGAACGTGTTTACTCACGAAATGGCCTAGTCAATTAGCCGCCTCGGTCGTGCGATTTGACGCCGTTAGACTATTTGCTGTGGAGCTACGTCAAGTCTATAATCTATGCCAACAACCATGAACTTCGTACGAATATCGAATTTGAAATTGCAAGGGTATCGACCGATTTATGCTTGAAAACCGTCAAAAATTGGGTTCAGCATCAGGACTTTTGCAAGCGTGCCCGTTGTGGCCATGCAAAAGAAATCGAATTCTATACATAAAGACATTGAAAGTAAAAAATTTCATTGATTATTTCATTAGAAATACAAAAATCAAAACTGCCATTAGTCACATATTTCTTAGCGACGCATAACTTGCAGCATTTTTTATAGCAAAGCATGACATTAATGAAATACTCGCAATATCCCGAATTTTTAATTGAAATTGGTATTTCAATATCTCCTATGTACATGAACAAATTTATTCAGAGAGAAATGTATAAACAATTAGTATGAATATAATTATTCATAGTTTCATATGCTGATGCAGATATCTACACAAACGTATGTATGTAAGCAAATATTTATTTCAATGCAGATTTGATATTTGCTCAAAAGGATACACGTAATTATACATATGTACATATACATATATATGTGTGTAAATATGTATGTAYGTATGTGTTTTACGGCGAATGAATATTTATTATATTGTTTATTAAAGTTAATTGCTTGTAAATGTAATAATTAGAATTATTTATGTGAATATCAAAATCTCCATGAGTGATAAAAGTTTGGATTATAATTGTGTATCGATAATATCGATAATAAACTGTTACTACTATGATCAATATCAGTTTAAATAATTCAAATAGCTTTTAAGTACTAAAAATAAATATTATATGTGAGTAATTTTACTAATAATATGCATATGAATATATATTTATACCCTGAACAGGGTATATTAAGTTTGTCACGAACTTTGTAACACCCAGAAGGAATGATCAGTATATCTAGCTGAGTCGATTTAGTCATGTCCGTCTGTCTGTCCGTTTGTCTGTATATATACGAACTAGTCCCTCAGTTAAGATATCGTTTTGAAATTTTGCAAACGTCATTTTCTCTTCAAGAAGCTGCTCATTTATCGGAACTGCAGATATCGGACCACTATAATACTGTCATACAAACTGAACGATCAGAATCAAGTTCTTGTATGGAAAACTTTCAGATTTGACGTGGTATCTTCACGAAATTTGACATGGACTACTGCTTAAGGTAGTTATATAATCTCGGAAAAAAAATTTTCAGATGGGATTACTATAGCATATAGCTTCCATACAAACTGAACACATAACTACTAACATAAATGCACCTGTGAAGTGTATTTAGCTTCGGTGCAACTGAAGTTAACGTTTTTTCTTGTTTTAATTTGAGAGAGGAAGGGCTAAGATCAGTTATACTCTCGCACTTTCTAACGATCAACTAGAAGTTCGAAAATATATATATTATATTAGGTATATGGGGCTATGCTTCCTCCGGCGGTTACTGCGTCGAATACTTTCAGAGCCGGAGTGTTTTCAGCCATACGGACGGTCAATTTTATCGAATGCGATATTCGCCGTTGCGAACGCGCAAAGGACCATACATCTTCCCCAAAATCTTTCTCTCGAACACTCGTAACTTCGACTTATCGGATGTTGCCATCGTCTATGCCTTTACTAATTTTCACAATGACTAAAATCCATGAATTAAAGTTCGAAATGTTGGAACATCCACCATATTCACCAGATTTAGCCCCCAGCCAAGTTCAAGTCTATTGGTTTCCAGAACTCAAAAAAGTGCTTTTCATCAACTGAAGAGGTCATAACGGCTGTTGAAGCGTATTTTGAAGACCTTCCGGATTCTCACTTCAGGGATGCGATCCACAGATTGGAGCATCGTTGGAGCAAGTGTATTAACGTTCAGGGAGATTATACTGAATAATGAGGTGCATTTTGAATCATAAAATTGTGTTTTTCTTATACGAGAAAARCCTACGACAAAACTTATTGAACAACCTGGTACATATGAGTAATTGAATGCTGTTCGAACTACTTTAAACTTTACAGGCGTTTAAGTTTAAAAATATTTAAAAAGTAAAATAAATASAAATATAAAACACATCAGGTATAATATTGGATTTCAATTCATGGAGTTTATCGAAAAACTTTTTGTGTGCATTTGAAGGCAGAAACGAAAAGTTTCCAAGAAATCCRTATGCATCTTATAAATATTGATATAGTTAAGGTTTAATTATCAAACAACCGTTAGTTGAGTCATATTTTAATAATTGCAATGAAATCAATTCCCACATAAATGCAAAATTGAACTTAACATTTTTGCACATATTATGTTTATTAACCAGTTTGTGATAACGAATTTTCTACACTTTTTGTTTTGTGCATTTTTGGATTTATTACGCTTCGAAATAAGCAAAGAAAGTGATACTGGAAAAGTATATTTGCGACATTGCAAATTGCTTTGCAAATAAGCACGTTGTGTTTAATGGAGTAAAAGCCATATGAATATTTATATTATATATGTATGTACATACATATGTATATATGTATATATGTATGTATGTTTGCATTTTTACATTTTTAAACTATTGTGAAACACTTACTTAAAACCACAGACATTTACCAAAATATATGCATAAAGTTAAAAAGAATAATGGTAAATAACAATATCGATATGTGTATATCGATTAAGCGACAGAATATATATRTATATATATATTTTTTTTTTTTTTTTGAAGCAGTGTTAAGTACATATTAATAGTAATATCCGGATCCAGGTAGTAATATAAAGTAGAAGAAATTACCTCACAATATAAACCGTCTAAACCAAGCTATGTGGAATAATTCGGAATTCATTCTGGATGAAGTCCGTTCACGCTACACAGGGTAACTATATCTCACACCACAACACGAGGAATTGGACTTCGCGATTATTATTTGTCACTTATCGCACAAACTGTCCAAAGTAAAAAAAAAAAATTACCGATCTAAACGAGGTAAATCCCGGTCAGTTCCGGTAACCAAGAACCGGCTGTCGTGGAATCGTAAGACAGTTGTATTGCAGTAAGATGCTTGCGCAGCTTCGATCTGGATACTGTAGCATGTTAAACCCCTACCTATCCAAAATCGACCCCGACATATCAAACATATTTCCAGCATGCAACGAATCTCCCCATYATTTCACCACCTCTTTGCATGCGTAACTAACCCGAAAGAGCAGACACCCCTCTCCATATGGTCCGACCCCGTCGAAACAGCACGTTTCCTGGATGATTTTKATGACAACTTATCTGAACCTTACAACCCTAACGGGGACTACATAGATAGCCTTTACAACAACAACAGCATAARATCAGTAACATATTCAAGCATTGCACGCACTGTTAGTAAATTATTCCAACAGAAAAAATTGACAAACACGGGATCGAGTTCATTGGCAACTTTCGCTACTACGGGAACACTATAACAACTGTTAGAGGAATCGATTCGGATGTCAACTGTAAAAGGATCAAAGTATTGATCCTTTAATTAAGAAACTTATTAAGAAACTTATTAAGAAACTACAAATATCCTTTCCTTGCTTAAAGTCGGCGCTATTTTCGAATTCCGTCAATGAGAAACTCCAGGACTAAAAAAGGGTAGCTACACCGGCCACACTTTAAGCAAAAATCAAGGTCAGCATCACGAGTATATCGCTTCATCAAATCATTTCTTACGACTCTCATTTCTCCAAGTTTTCCGCCAACAACCGGTTTTACGATACCATAATTGACAATTTCCACAACAGTTGATTCTAAGACACTTGAATTTTTTTCGGACCAGGCCTATTATTTCGAAGATTTAACTCTGTTTGGATACATAAGTTATCAAATGCCAAACGAATCGTTGCAATTTTCAGTTAAAATTAGCAGCCAAACAAGTAATCAAATTTAAAGATATACCG
>NW_017537490.1:1097733-1098867 GCF_001853355.1 Bactrocera latifrons | reverse complement strand
CCCTTTCCAATATGCTAAAAAGTTTTAGTTTTTTTGTATTCCTGGAAACCGTAAAGAGTAAAATTCGACAGTATTTGACATAAAAAATTGTAAAACACACGGTTCGAAATAGAGTTGCCAGCTTTTAAAAGTCATTATTAATTTTATAATTATATTTTCCAGTTATTTATTTTTAAAAATTGSCAACGTTAAAATTATTCAGCGTTATAAATACCGATTAAATAATATTTAAGGATATTTATCGATAAAATTTCACATACATAAATCGTTATACTATATAAACTCTATATGCTCATCTCTAACAAACAGACGTCATAACTTAGATATTTGTGTTTTTATTTATATCTCTGCGTATCATAAACAATTAACACAAATATTTGCAAGCTAAAACACTCATAAACAAAAAAACATATTAAAATCCATTTATTTCGATATTTTACCCACATAAACACCATATATAGACAACTCATAGTTTTGCAAAAAAAGAACGAATTCGCAGCGCCACATGCAGACTTATGCTTGTATGTACATACGACATATAAATGTATGTGTGTTGACGCTCCTCTCTTTTAGTATGCTTTACGTGAGTATGCACTACAATTTCGCCAAATAAAATTGACATTTATTTATGCAGTATATTAATGGAATGCACCAAAATCACGTTTCGTTATCTGTTATGAATTGCTTGGACAATAGAAATTTTGCATGTGCATGTGAGTTGTGGTATTTGTCATTGGCTCATAGCGCGGGAAAGTTGTGTCAGCAAAACGAACWCTTGATTTTATGCTGTCGCACAAACATATTTACATATGCATACCTATACATAGTATGTAAATACACATAAGCATGATTTTTGTTAGGAAATCCATCGAACCCCTTAATGATGATATTTACTGCTATTGAAAGACACTCTCCATTCTAATCAGATTATAAGCATGATTTTTGTTAGTTGGACATAATCAAATTTTTTTTTTAACCGTTACTAGGGTTAAGGGGTTAGATGGATTTCCAGGTTTCAAAATGTGCATTGAATTCGAATTGTCTTAACTAGTGCTACAACATCTCTAAAAATATTGTCCTTGATATGAGTAATAGTTTTGAAGATACAGTCCTGAAAATTTGAACGTTCGAGAT
>NW_017537490.1:1072666-1096819 GCF_001853355.1 Bactrocera latifrons | reverse complement strand
TGTATAGCCTACATTCATTCCTTCGATTAGGACAAAAGAGCCCCGATAACTTGCTTACTCTTATATATTTTAACATAGTTCTTCGATTATATTAGGCTGCTTTAATGAGGTCGATCCTTACGGGATGTTCCTGCCATAAGACCCACAAATCACTTAGAGCCTATCACAAAATTGTTAATACGACTAATGCAAGTTTCGACTGTCATTTTGTTCGCCGAAGTTATAACAATGTAGAAGGAAGTGCCGGAATGTTCTACTTCACCTTCTTCCAAACAATGTTGTCAAGTATTGCGGGCAGATGAACTTTGCTGAGAGCTAGAAGCTCAGTAAATCTCATACATTTTACTCAAGTTCGAAATGATCTCGCAATCGCACAAAAGCTGTTGTTGACAACACCGATAAACGTTCGCGAAATCTCTGGGYAATAGAATGCAAGATAACTGCAGATAAAACTCACTCCGATTGGAGGCAAGTGTGTCCCCTATTTTTTCTCATCTGCTTTGCAGTTATCAGCGATTTCGCTATGACCAGGCACCCATACGACTCGGATAGGGATTTAGCTTGATACTATTTCTAGTGAGGATAGACACTCCTTGACTAACTTAAACACACAGTTCAACGCTAGTACGCTAGTACTGTAGCTCTGCTGTTAAAGGGAATGGTCAGCTCCTTGAAAGAGGCTGCAATTCGGAGCAGTTCGTCAACTGCTCCCTTAATAGTAGCCTTTTCTGCTTGAAAACCACTACAGTGGTGCGACAGTCTAAAGCTAAGCGTGAAGCAAACCTCATTACAGAAAACTTTCCCCCCAATCTTCCTCTCTAGCTGCGTGCCAACCATGAAAAAGCTCACTACGCCTATTCTCCAGGGACTTTACCTCATCCACATATTCCTCGTCGCTATAAGAGCTGAGAAAAAGCCACCAGAAGTAGACTCTGCGACGCTGTGGTTCACGTTTTTAGAGCACCAGTTGAAGGAAGAGAAAATWTGAGCGTGTCCCTGTTTGGACGCCTTCATGTACTTAGCTTCTCTGAGCTTTAGAGCGACTTTCGCGGCAATACACCGAACGATGGGAAGAACGTAGCAAGAAATATGAGGAGAATGATCAATTTAAATCAATCAAAAGTTGATTTTTTTTCAAAACTTWTATGATTTCGCTAAAGTTCTTTCCTCTTTACAAGACCGCTACTTTCATTTACATGTCGTGTGGGTAATTTACAACCTCTAATATGCATGGCAACGTTGGTTTCTCGTCATCGCACATAGATGTCAATAATGTTATCAATCACTCCTCAATCATTTTATCCACCACTCAATCAATTTGGTTTGCCATCGCTCAATATTTGATTCGAATTTGTAGAAACTAATTTGTTCCAAGATTTGCCCTGCAGYATATGCAGTTGCAGCCACAAAATTCCAGTTGYATGCAACATTATACAATGGATTCTATGTAAAAATCCTCAAATGTGGTTGTGTAAATTATGTGCAAGTTAATTTATAGCATTTACCACAGCGTTAACCGAAATAACAATGAACCAAATATTTGTGTGCTTTTGTGTGTATGTGTGATGAGAATGTATTTGTGTATATATATTATGTGGTCAAAATGGCAGATAAACTAAAATATTTGTACGCAACGCAACCATCAGTCACGTCAAGCATAGACCGAACTACATAAGCATTTCATTGAATAAATTAATTTTTAAGCTTCGACGCACAATAAAACTGACATATAATCTTTTCACATATTTATTTACATGTACATGTATTGTGTAAAAAATACTGAAACAATAGAATTTAGCATGGTTGCAAAACTTAAACAAATATTTGGTTCAGGATTGACCAGATAAACTTGTTTGTGGACTAAAGTACCGTTAAATTCAGAATAATCTGATTAGTTTTTGTCTGAGACTATAGAGATATCCTCTGTTGAGGAAGAAAATCACACTTCAAAATAGGATTGACCTGATAAACTTGTTTGTGGACTAAAGTACCGCTAAATTCAGAATAATCTGCTTAGTTTTTGTCTGAGGCTATAGAGATATCCTCAGTTGATTAAGAAAATCACACTTCAAAATAGTATTCAGCCAACAAAAAGCTTTTCATACACGATCTCCGCATTATTGGTGGTCTTTCTGTATTAGTTTTTCAATCGTAAAGATCCTGATTTATTCAGAATTCAGTGATAAGGAAGTCGGTGAGGGAGGAGAGGGGCAGTGAGCTTCTTTACGGACGGGCGCAAGCTTGATGGGGGTGTTTGCTGTCAGGAGCTCCTTATCAACTTCAGCTTCAAACTGCCTGAGATTACAGTCATTCAGTTCAGGGTTTCACAAAAAGCACCTGACCTCACTATCACTAGTATCGAGTGATATGACTGGTATGGCTGCCAAGCCACAGTGGAATSGCAGGAAATTGTAAAGCTGATGAGGTAGCACGGAAAGGCACCCTAGAACAGAATCTTGGCCAGCGCTGAGGTGGATATGACTCATCACTTCCATCTTAACTCTCCTATGTTTGGAAAGTCAAGACTTAAATACCGAACTGACGGCAATGGGAATTAAACGCCTGTGCACATTTATGTTTTCTTCTAAGCGTTTCGCTAATTTAYAATTTCGAAAGCAGGAGTTCTTTTTTTATGGCTTCACAGAGGATAATATACAAGGTGTGTTCCAAAGTAAACAGGACTTTTTGAATCTGGTGGCCCCTGGTGTGGAGCCTTCTATATGTTCTGGTGCGTTMGAATCAGCTATCTTTATCAATTGTCGAAGTTATTGCGCAATAAAATATGTTTGTGTTGGGAAAATGAGGTTGGAAGAAAGAGTCAACATTTAATTTTGTTTAAAAATTRGTAAAACTTTTACCAAAACGTTTCAATTGATGTAACAAGTTTAAAGCGATGATTGCCTGTCCCATAGCAGAGTGCACGAGTGGTTTCAACGGTTTCAAAGTGTTCGTGAGGACATAAATGACGATCAACATGTGGACCAATCAAAAGCCGTGATCACCTGTGCGTGAATTCATCAAAAATTCATTCAAAAATMAGCAGAAATCATCATTGAAATTCATGAAAATGGAGTTGAACATTTCCAAAACATCGASTTATCGTATTTGGACCGAACATTTGGGCTTACGAAAGGTGTGTGCACGGTTTGTTCTGCACAAATTTACTGATGGCCAAAAATTGTTCAGAATCCAACATTCGAMGGACGRATATTTGWCCAAAAATCACATTTTAACCATTAACCACTCCCCGTATTCACTTCTTCCGACTTCTTCCTTTTCGGAAAAATGCATTTGCCCATGAAAGGAAAGCGYTATGCAGACGTAGAGGCCRTTCAAAARGMTTGCMCYGGCATACTAGCGGCCATACCGGCCAACGAGCTAAAACACTCGTTCGACATGCTTTTGGATCGTGCAAAAAGCTGCATTGAAGCAGAAGGAGACTATTTTGAATAAAGTAAATTGATTTTGCCAAAAAAATCATTGTGGCCATATGGGATCCTTGGGKTTTCTTTAGTTACAATTAATACAACCTTTTCAAGCACTGGCGGCATACGGGATCAAAATAAGATGAAGCACGCTCTCATGTGATCTGCGACGATGTCACATAATTGGGCTATAATATTATCATATACTCTGTATGGTATCGTATAATGTTATGGACTTCATCTAGCCTAATRCAAAGGACGCCTTCAGAGCTTTAAGTCTTTAAATCCAACTTTGGTAATATCAAAATATTTTCGGGCTTTGTCTTGCGTTAGGATCCTACAAGTTTGCAACCGCCTCCGGAAGACAAGATTTTGTTTTTTTGACGACATTAGTTTAATAAAAAGTTTGGTAATGMCTGAAAWAATTTTTTTTTTAATTTTGTCTTTCCAATGAAATCTCGGCTACGGAATCCTTAAAAATGTTGCAGAAGGTTTTCGGGATGAGGTTTAGTTTATCATGAACACAAAAACGGCACAAAGCATTCAGTGAAGCTCGCAAAGGGATCAAAAACGTGCCTGATACGAGTCGTCCATCCRCCGCAGTTAATATGGATAACATCAAAAATTTTAAAGAGACGGTGCTTAAAAATCTTCCTGTTGGCTTTCAAGCATAACTGAGTATAACACCATCCCTTATGGATCTAGACTCATACCARAAAAGCCAAATGCGCCCATCATATCCTATCATAGGTTACGTTGGTAAAAAATCTGACTACTCGAGAGATCACGAACAATTCCACTTGGGCTGCCAAAGACGCTTGTCCGTTTTTATACCTATAACTCATAAGTAATGATTAATAAGACTGTCCGACATCAACAAAACGCCTAGACCTACGACCACAAATTTATAGAGGAGGCTAATATCAATTCCAGCCAATTCTAACTGAATTACTCCAACCTTAGTCTGTCGGAAGCTGGATAATGGAGTGGAAGTGAATACATGTTGTTGGTGAGTGAGTGTTGACCCAGATATTATCCTAGAACGATTAAGGCACCTTTGAAGAACTGAAGACTTCTTGAAAACCCCTTTCATGGCAGAAATGTACTCCTTGAATTTACTATATGTAACCTGTGTACTGTTATGCGATCTCTCCTTAATTCCCAATCCACCGTGTGGAAGTTACGCACCAAAACTACTCGGCTTTTTAAGCCAAATTTAAACTGAAATTATTAAAGTGCATTCGAAAAACATTTAATTTTTAATAGATTTATTAAGAAACTTTTGCGATAATGCAACAACAAAGAAATAAAACGAAACATTAAAAACCACAAAAAATAATTTAAAATTTTTAGACTTTTTTACGTTTTGCTTTCAACTTCCAGAAGTTAAGTGTTCGACACTAAATGAATTACTGCAGCACACCAAAACACAGAGATTATTGCTACAGAAACAAGAAATGAACAGTATTATGTACGAAATTTTTTCCYGCACAAGTTTTTCGTTTTATTTCTGCTATTTGATACGCGTTACAAACGAGTTTAGCTGAATGTAAAAAAAAACTGAGTAAAGAWAAATATAAACTGTGAAACCGCAAAAAATGCAAGAAAAAATATTTACCAAGTACGAATAGAAGTAATAACAGCAACAGACAAAGCAGTAACAAAAACATAAATGCAAAGTAATCACAAATAGCAACAACAACAGTACAGGCACAGCAGTGGCAGCAAGAAAAACCGGTCGCAAAAATATTACAAGTAAGTTCACTTATTGCTCCGTTGCCGATTTTGTGCGATTTATTGTTGGCGTCGAAATATTTTCGAAAATCACATCAGACGCACCTCGATGGCTTGCCCCAACATATTGAAGCTGGTCTGTGGTGGCGCTGTTGTGAAGGCGATGCCATATTTTCTTAGCAGCAGCAGCAGCAGCAGCAGCAGCAGCAGCAGCATCACCAGCACTATCGATATTTTACTCGCTCAAACTCACAAACACACACTTTCACACTAATACACACATATCTGTGCATATATACAAATGTTTTTCCATACATAGGGTAGAAATGGTATAAGTAACTAGGTACGCTGAATTGTTCGTAGGTTAACATAGAAAACAGATCGAGAAGACTGCAGGAAATGCCTTGAGCAGGGCAACAGGAAAACAATGAAGCATCTTTTGTGCACTTGTCCCGATTTGACAAGACTACGCTGTAAGCATCTGGGGTTACCACAGTATGATACGCTGGAGGCGGTATCGACAGTAACGCCGCAGGGTCTGTTAAAATTCGGGTCAAGCGCAGGCATCCTAAACGAGTACCACTCCTCTTGAGCTTAGCAAGTAAACTCCATCTGGTATCACACAGGACCAAACTGGTCTATGTGTGGCTTAACCTAACCTAACCTAATGTAGAAAACCCATTTTTGTTTGAAAAAAATTTATTTTAATATTCAACATAGTTATCTTCGAGCGCGATACAACGCTGATAACAGTCAAAAAAATTTTCAATATCATTTTTATAAAGCATTTGCCTTAATCCTCAAAATAAACCACTGCTTCTGCGAATACACTTCATCCACTCTAAATTTCTCTCCGCGAGCATTTTTTTTTTTTTTTTTTTTTTTTTTGAGGCCTGAGAACACTGAAATACAGTGAATGTGGAAGCAATTCGAAGCCCAATTCATGAAATTTTAACATCGTCAAATCAATGTGTGAGTTGTCTTGATGAAAAAGAACTATCTTCTTYTTCAAATGGAACTGATTCTCGGACCCTCAAACGGCCAAATAACGCTGTTAATAGTTTTTTCCTTAAGAAAATAATTGATGAATACTATGCCACGTGCATTCCAAAATRYAAACGCCATAAACTTGCCAACCGACTGTTGCGTTTTTCCACTGTCGTGCAGTCCACTCGGCTAACTGTCAATTGGAATCCAGTGTCGAAATAATGGAGCCATGTTTCATCCATTGTCACATATCGAGGCAAACACTCGTGTTTATTACTATTAAAGAGCTTCTCGGATTCATCCCTTGTTTTTGTTTTTGATTGATTGGGGGCTTGCGAGGCACCCACGTGGTTTCCACTTTGCAGAGAGCTTTCTCATACCCAAATATTCGATAGTGATATGATGTACACGTTCAGTTTATATCTTTAGRGGAWYAGCTYTCTCGAAMAACTTCACTTTACCAGCATCTGGAATTATTTTGTAGACTTTGGACTGAGGAGGACCCTGAACTCGGTGCTGATAACCCCTCGTTTAAACTTTGCAAACCACTTTTCAGTAGTTGCTTTCCTGGGGTAAAGTTCAAATAATGTTGATCAATCCAAATATTGGCTTCAACAGTAGCTTTTGGTAACTTAAGCATCTCACACAAAATGCTATATCTCATAAACTAATAGTTSGACGGCTGTCAAATATGTATAAGTATTTTTTAAAGATAAGAGTTGAATAAAAATTATATGAATTTAACATATGCATATGTATCAGCTTACGAACTTTTCAGTCCCCCTGTTATCTAAGCATATTCGTTGTAGACTCACTTATACGTCGTTGTGAAGACTTTGGCGCCATTTGGCATTTGTGGTAAATAAAAGCATTTGTACGCAGCAAAATGCCACACCATCCAGTGTRGCCATAAGCAAATGCAGCCGAAACTATGGCAACGGCATTAAGTGCATGGCTGTTGCAAAGATTTCCACACCGACTTACCTGCTGCCTCACACAAGGCACAATAACGTTGCTGAAACGTAACGCGGAAATGTACAGATGAAGAAATATGCAAGCGAATGTTGAGARGCAGAAGGTTACCTTGCAGCAAAARTAGCATTAATTTTTAATGGAAGCRAAGTAAATAAAGCATACGGATCGCTGGTTAATCCTAATAGTCTCATGGAGCAAAATATCATGCAATCGTACACATGTTGAATGCTCTCTTCTCCTCTTCTTTCTACCCTTCCTTACGACGGAAACGCCAACGTTCGGACGATAGTTGGTTCTAAGTAACCATTACCCATATGTTTGGCTGCAGATCACAGCATTCAAAACTATTTGGAAAGAACTTTGAGCTGTTACCAAGCCAACAACTGCAATAGAAGTAAGCACTATGTATAYTCAGTGGTATATAGTTTGGTCACTGGAGAATGTAGTTTTTGTTTGTGGGAACAATAAACGGAAAAAYCTCGAAGATATCATATATACAAGCTGCTTTCCTAAGTAAACAGGACTTATTGTAACTAACGCTTCCTGGTGGCGCAATCTATAGTCGACTGTTGCGTTAGAATCTGCTATCACACAAATCACATTTTAACCATTAACCACTCCCCATATTCACCTGATATGGCATTGTGTGATTTCTTCCTTTTCGGAAAAATGCATTTGGCCATGAAAGGAAAGTGTTGTACAAACGTAGAGGCCATTCAAAAGGCTTGCACCGGCATACTGGCGGCCATACCGATCAACGAGCTAAAACACTCGGTGGACATGCTTTTGGAAGATTTGAAGATGTATTGATGCAGAATCAGACTATTTTGAATAAAATAAATTGATTTTGCAGAAAAAAACCATTTGTTCTGTTTGTTTTTTTTTAAGTCCTGTTTACTTTGGAACGCACCTTGAAAATATCCTAAAATTCGGTACTGTTATGAAGAACAGAAAMAACGGTGATTTAATTTGAACCAAGTCGGTCTATAATTCCTGTCAAATTATCAAACCCACATACAATTATTGAACAATAATTTACAGACGAAATATCTCCAGGCATCAATAGTCGTCTTAGATAATTTCGTCTATCTTGGAACCAGTATTTACCTCATCAACAATGTCAGCTTTCGACCAACGCAGAATAACTCGGACAAAAACGTTCCAGCTCCGAAAATATTCGACGCAGCACTCGCCGGTGGAAGCAGAGGAAGGGGAAGACCTCCACTCCGGTGGAGATACCAGGTGGAGAAGAACCGGTCTTCGCTTGGTATCTCCAATTGGCGCCATGCAGCGAAAAAGAAGAACGAGTAGCTATAAACGCTTAAGCGGTGTCTACACCAATAATGAAGACGAAAAATCAGTTCCAACTTGACATAATTAACAGAGTCTCTTAAAAGGTAAAAATGACCAAGGCCCAAAAAGCAACCATCGGTTGCGGTTTCGTCTCGTGCTCAATCAAAARGATTTGGTAGAGGTCTAAATGAATGTCAGAAGTATAAAATACTGCATAACTCAAAAGTGAAAAGGGATATGTCACCCGGAGCACAGCGCTATTTTCACTATATTTACATTTCTGCGTAAACTTCCGCGCATGAAACAACCTACTACATTCATTCCCTTTAGTATTCAAWGCAGGAACCAATAGTCGATCCCAGCTAGTTTTAATTTCCCGCAGAGCTGTTGAAAATTGGTGCACCGTACATACTCATGCAACAAGAGCGGTTAGCTCAGAAATCGCACATTGGAACTGGTCTATATGTATGTATACACACATTGGTTCCACAAGCTGCTGACAACTACCGGCAATAATATGGCTTAAAATTTCGCTGGCAGTTGAGTGGCAGCACAAATCCAGTTGCTGTGGCAACATAGTCACAACGCACGACAGCACAAATTTGTAATTGTAATTGCTCGTTGCCGAGATTGGGATTGCCGCAACCGACCAACAGCAGCAATRCCGGCCACACAGAGACCACAAATGCATGTTGCATAACAATCTAGTTGGTATGGCGTGGTATATACTAGAGTTATACAGGGTTTTACATAGCCACAAGTAAAGGAAATAGCTAAGTGATGAAAAAGGAATTCTCTGTGGTTGCCAGCTGCTGACACTCCTGCCAACATTACCACCAATGCGCATTGCTCTCTTGTCGTTTCCGCATATGAAAGCGCACATTTGCACATTTGCGTCGMCGCCTGCAGTCGAACTGTTGAAAAATAGAAAATTTGATTTTCAAAACCACAAGCCACTTACTAGTCGGTTGACGCACACGCACTTCCGCGCTTAGCTCCGTTCACTTCACTTCACTACACTTCACATCACCACACTGCAATCCGGTTGAACTCAGTGCATCAGCGTTTTGGAACTCGACTGTTATTAGCCATTCGACGGTTGTTGTTGGCATACTTGGCTACGGTTAGAGGTCAACCAAATGCTACTGAACGCAAAGCATGCGTGCAGTTAGACCATATCTTGTATGCATTTCGGCCTTCGATAAGGGAGATTGTTGCTGTTGTTATTGGTAAGTGGTAAGTGCTATCAGCGTTATGGTTATGAAACTTTCAACGGCGGTTCAGTGAGTCGAGGATGCTTGTACAAATAATTGATTTGTGGCGGCGACAAGAGAACGGCAAAAGRAGGTCAAACGAAAGCTTAAAGTTGAATATTTTTTACATCAACGTTGACAAGRCAAATGTGGGAATAAGTATTTAGATAAATAAGTATATGAATATGCATAAATGCATTTATATTTATTGTATTGTATTGGAGCGTACGTTCCAGTGCCAGACCATGAAGAAGTTCGAATAGCAATTACCCGTMTGAAGAACAAAAAAGCGGTGGAGGCCGATGGGTTACCGACCGAGCTATTTAAATATGGCGGTAAAGAATTGAAGAACATGCATCAGCTTCTTTGTAGCATTTGGTTACTGCCCAATCCACAATAGGGGAGACTCGACAATCTGCACGAACTACTACTCGCAATCCAACCCAGAATAACTCTTTCCAACAGGTACTACTTCGAACTGAGTAGGCAATTGAGAAGTAAAGGCCTCTCTCGACAAAACACCATACACCATGTAGTGGCATAGCCGCTGACAATGTCTGATGAGTCGACCTCACTAGTTTTCCGGCGAAAGGTTTTGCAGAAGATTTATGGGCTAGCAGAGGAAGWGGAAACCTCCACTCCATTGGAAAGACCCAGATGGAGAAGGACATGCCACTGCGCCACAAAGCAAATGCAAATATGGCAAAGACAGTGTACAGATTATGCGCCATTAGAGTGGTCTGTGCATTTAGAACGGTCTCACATGAAGCGGCCAGTATCAAATCTGGTCTTATGCCGCCACATTTAATGGTCTGAGAGCTAAGTAGMGTATGAAATTTTTCAAATTAGTCCATTCATTCCCTTAATTTATCAATTATCTCGGTTTTTTATACCCGTAATTATGCCCAGTTTGTGGTGTGATTGCAGCATTTCGTAAACAGTTATCTTAAACTGTCGAAACTTTATAAATTGCCATTACAAATTACTATACGCTACTATTACGCTATACATAAAACTCAAGTTCGAAAACACAAAACAAAGGCAACTTGATAGTTTTATTAACGGAACTTATTTCGCCAAATATTTCATTAATTACACGCACTCAGCATGAGTCACACAAAACTAATAACCCCTTTAAAATAATTATGCAAAAAGGAGCGCAAAAGAAGTATGTCAAAAAGCAATAACAATAACCAACGGATATTTAACCACTTAACTGTTGAATTACGAAAACGTTAAAAGCAAAATAATAGGTTTGAAATACCTAYATATGTATGTACATACATACATATTCAAATTTCAGCGAGTGAGCTTTTAGAAAAATGTTGTTATTTAGAGATGAAAGTAATAATTAGTAACGACACACTTACTTCTATGTGGTCCACTAGAGAGGTAAACGTATGCTGGATGATATATGTATGTACGTGGCTGATCGCAAGGTCGTTTTAGTCTAATGTGAATTATTGGAGATCTAAGCATCAGCTTGCCCTCGGTTACGGCACATATATTGTTAGCATTTAGATTTTAGATTAATCTTAACATTAGATTAAAGGAACCCAACAATTTAACCCTTTCGAACCTGAAAGCAACCAGCAGGAAAATTCCTGCTTTATTTATAAAATTTTGAAGTGGAGTCTCTATAGCACATAACTCAATAAAAACTAAACAGTATGTTGGATATTTTTTATCAACTAAAAATCATTTATTTTGAAGGAAAAGTTAGTAAAACTGAAATTATATTTCATAAAWATATTAGATAAATCATCGTTTATAATAAGGTACGAAACAATTCTTACATAGTGGAATTTGACACTCTTTACATATCGTTTTAGTGCGTTTTTCAATATTATTGAGGCGACATCCAGCACATCTTCGTCTTGTGCCTCCTTCAATTGGTAAATRAGTAGCGGTGTTCTTATAAGTCTTCTTCTTTTTGGAAATGCAACCAGACCTTCCACTGTGAACATTGGCTGCCGTTTTCTGACCTTCATCAATGAGCTCTTCTGCTAAAACTCACGACGTAACTCTGAATATATTATCCATGAATTTACAACAGACATCATCAAGAGGCGATAAAAAACTTTTTTCCACCACTTATTGGATTTTCGGTTCAAATCATATAAGCCAGCCATTTGGTCCAGTCTATCGACTCCTCCCATAATCTCTCGATAAGATTTTATCATTTTTGGACATAGTGTAGGTATTATTTGCCCATCCCTCTGCTTTTTTTCTACGGTTGCCATTTTGTCATCATGGCAGTTGCTTAGGTGGATTACATCTTTTGTATCCTGCCATATCGTGTACATTAGTCCAGAGCTACTGCTTCTGAACACTGCTTCCCCTTTTTTCAATTTTTGTGTTATCTTTGGCAAATTTTTCCTGYTTGCCATACACGTACCGAGCGCAGCAAAGTCCAAACTCTCTAAAAGGTGAACGCTTGTAAAAAAAAAGATCAAAACATAATGAAACATCCGGTTCTCGTACTGTGCATACCAAGGTTTTAACCACTCGTTCACCTAGCGTTCCAATCGTAGGACCTTCCTCTTTTCCACAGTATATATTAAAGTCATAACAATAACCTGTCTGCGAATCGCAACGCATTCACATCTTTATAACTCTCTTCGTTGGTTTTAGAGGCATATACTGCTTCAGAGAGGAACGACCTTTAAATTTGGTCATTGATTCGTCGATGCTTTGATAAAGGCTGTCACCACGAGCTGCTTGGAACCGACCTTTCAAACAATACACGATGTCATCTAYGTAGTATGTTTTGCTAGCACCAACAGGTTTTTCTGTAGATGAGAAATACATTTTCGAAGAAAGAGTTAAGAAACGATCGCGAGCAATTGCCGATTTAATAGCTTGGTTTCCAATAGCCTTATGTTTGGACCAGTAGTTTCTCATCGAAGGTAATCGCATATACGACATTATAAGTGTACAACCGATAACCACTTGCATTTCACCTATATCGGTAAGCTTCAAATTAGCATMCTTTGGAGACTTACGCATTAGTTGGAGGCGCTCGTTTGTGAACTTTGTTATGTAAATAAGCAAGCTTTTCGGAAATATTTTATTGAATATTTCTATTACCAAGTCAGATCGGCTGAAATGTGCAGCAATGTTAGGGATTCGTTGAGCTTGAATTATCTTACGCGGCTGGAAACTCTAATCAGGTATTGACCAAACCGTAACATTTTCGAATTATGGCATATTATTATTTTCGCCGTTTCCTATTGATTGCAAATCATCATTGTTAGAAGAATTTCCTTCATTATTTTCGTCAGATTTGTCTGTTAGACAACTTTCATCATCAGAGGGCTCGTAATAATCTTCACTTCCATCTGAAAAATCGACGTCAGAAAGGTCACCAKATTCGTCATAAGCTGGTCTAATATATCCTCCTCATTTACTTTTCTTGACATTGTGCAAAGTTTGTCTAAAAAAACAGGTTTATAGTACATTTTTTCGTAAATTACTAAAAGTTAAAGAATGTCGGCAAGCTCTAAACGGGACATATTTATACCAACAAATAAACCTAACGGGACACATAGATCCCATAAATAAAAATTCCCATAATAACACTTAAAAACTGAAATATTACTAGATTATATTATTATATTTTACTTACCTAATTACAGCGATCCAGAACACTCTTTTGAATACTTATATTCACTAAAATCACTGAATATTCACATAAAAATAGCAATTGATGCAGGCACAGTAACATTCCGAAGAAAACTGAGCGTCTTCTGTTTACAATTTTAGCACAAAAAAAACACAGAGCCGTTACTTGAACTTCAAAATACCAGACGGGACAGTTTTAAATGAGTTTAAATGGAAAATTAAGAATTTAGTTATGACAAAACTTTTTCTGGGATGTATGTGTCCCAACAGGTCCGAAAGGGTTAACGGAATTCAAACTTATCATTAGAATATCTCAAAAATCTCTTAACCGTTTTCGATAGTTTTCCATTGTAAATTATTGACTTTTTCCAAAGCATTTTTACACATTCTTTTTTAAGTCTCCTATTTTTGAGATTCGTATCCTTTATGAGATCTGTCAAATTGACGGATTCACTTATCTTGAAATAATTTTGCTATTTCTTTGCATTATTTATCCAGAAGCAATGCCTTTAACATATGTTCTTTCTTTAAACTTAGTAAACTGTAGTAATTATTTTGCACTGATACGAAGCTAATACCATCGAAACAGCTTAAGAACAAAAACTGCTATTCAGATGAATTGCTGGATTTATATAATAGTTTAAGAACATGACAGAAAGCCGATGACAACAAGTCTTAGAGTCTCCAAAATATGCAATAAGATATTGCATAAAATGCTCGAGTTGATGAGAATGGTTTCAAGGCTACATCCAACAAAATTAGTGCGATTAGACAAAACCGAACCCAAAAATTCAACTGCACTGCTCAAAGTGATAATATATCTGCAGATAGTGAAAAGGAAAATATATTTACAGTCCTTCGGAGTAAGCAAATGCRTGTTTTATCCAGCTCTAGAGGATGAGATGGTGTTAAAATATATACTTCACAATGGTACATTTACTCATAAAAAATTTTCYGAGAAGTTTTTWTTWAAAATTAGACAAAAAAATTWAATTTTTCAAATAAATTTTGAAATTATGTAAAAAAGTGTATACACAAAACCTCAAATCGTCCGTAAATTATTAYATTCTTGCAACATGTTGCTACAGAGTATACTCGTAATAGTTTTGTTCACCCAACAGTTGTATGTATCACCTAAAACTAATCGGCCAAACCTCTATACCATGGTTTGAAAATATTTAAAAATCTGGGCGTGGTCCCACCCCCTCATAAGTTTTATGTACATGTATATTCTCCAAACTAATAAAGCTATATTACCAAAATTTGCACAGGACATATTTTAGGTGTAATCACATATCTCGGAACCTGGTCTACGGATTTCAGTCAAATTGGGTACATAGCATTCTTCTGATATCCCTATGTTACCACGCCTCCTACCCATATAAAATAATTTGATATTCCTTCTGATCCTCTTAAATTCTATTATACAAATAAAGAAAATTTTCTAATCTCTAGGAATATGAGGACCCCAGTGTCTATAGTTGACTTTTTACTGAAAATATCGGTCAATGTGTTAGATATATAATTGAAATTTGAAGAGAATTCCTTCCTGATAATAGCATGTTTAAATGTCAAAAATCGATTAAATCGGTTAAATCGGGTCAGTACTTCTCTGAGCCCACATATACCTMATATRAAGATTTTCGAATTTTCGGGWGATTTTATACCGAATGTATCGAATAATATGTAAGTTATACCAATGAAAATAAMAGAGTTTGTTTTAGTCATAACAGTGCATCTTTGTGACTAAAATGGATAAAATCGGYTGAAAACTTGWCCTAGCCMCCATTTAAYTAATATSAGGATATTCGAACATCCAATTGATTTTTTTTTCATGCGATCGATGGTGGTACATGAGGTACCTTAACGAAACCCAGGGAACACTTTATTAGAATGTGATATGTTAGTACTTAGTATGTGGTACTGGCTAAAATAATTGAAATCTATTGAGGATCTATACTAAATCATGCTTTTCATGCTTTTTTGATCGTCAACAGGAAGAGGGATCTATARTCAAAGCAAAACAAAATATATTTTAGATAGAAGTGTTCCTAAACTGATTTCTGATACATTACATTATAATAATAATACTTTTATAATCGTTAACCATATTTCACCGTTTTGTTAATTATTTAAAATGCATAACTGAAAAATCTTTAAAATTATTGATTTTTTATTGTATTGCAACTCAAACAATTTATATATTAATTTGCCAGACGACGCGCAGCAATTGCTTCACCATTCATACATAAGTATGTACGTATAATTGTTTCTAAGGATTGTCTAGTCAGTTTTYGCTTTTGACTGAAATTGTCAACCAACATAGCCAAGTCTTAACTTTAACGCAATGTTTTCAACTCACTAATACTTTGCGCCACCCAACTAAGAGACTTGCTTTTATGCAACTAATTGCCTTTTAGAATTTTCAAAAACTTCWATAATTTCGTTAGTATCGGTCGAACTCTTTACCAGTGGTAAAACACGGCAACGAAGTGCTTTTACATTAACCCTTGTGTGGGTATGGATGGGAAGGAAATTCCGTCATTTATTTATTTCATTATTTCATTATTTTTTTGTACTTTGTAGTCTTTTAAAGAGAAAGGTGTGAAATGAAGGAATGCAATACTTTTTCTTATGAATATTTCATAAGGAACCTAAACTTTGTGCGTGACTGAGACCAAACTATTTTTTTTTTTTTATTTTATTTTATTAAAGCTTACATAACAAACAAATTATTATATAAACAAAAGTACGCAGCGCTAGCATCATAGACTTTCGGTTGAGAATAGAAATATATATATATTGAATTCATTCAATCAAATTTTGGTAACCTTTACTTTAATTAAGTATATATCAGTCTATATTTTCCAAAAAAGGGGTGTTTATTTTGTGTGTATTTTTCAATTGCTACACCTCATGGAGCTAAGAAAACTCCATATCATACTATAMAAACTAAGGGTTAAGCAGCGTGTAACATTCGGTTGCAATTCGAAAAGTTGCCGCTGACAATTAGCTGAAAAGTTTGTGGCACATCTGTGCGCGCAACAACAAAGTCTTCCATTGATGATTTTAGTTGATTTATTTTATTTTTGTGTTTTTGTTTTTGTAACGTTTTGCTTTCGTTTTGGTATACAACACTAATGAATTCTCAATATTTTTCTTTCTCACACTTTTCAGCATTTCACAGTTGGCCAAGTTCGTCCGTTGATGTAATGAGTGAAGGCGAAATTTCTAACTGTGAAGATATGTATTGATGCATGGGTGTTTACTTTTATATTTAGAGCTATGTGTATGTATATAAAGGTAAACAGTGTGTTAGACAATTATTCCTGTAATGTGTTAAAGAGAATTTGCGTTTAATAACTACGTCTGACTTGAGTTATGGTTTTTAAAGTCTGATAAATAAATTTTTTTAAGAATAAAACTTTGCATTAATACCCGTAACATTGGCACCCGGGGTCCTATTCTATATCTCAATTCAAAAGTATATTCCATTCGAGTCGTACAACCCTATGCCAGAATAAATGCTCAGAGTTTTCGTTTTTGTTTTCCACAACTCAAAATCTAATGAATATTTTATTCGAAAATAGGATTGAAAATGCGCCAATCGAGTTACCAAATACTAAAAACTCGAGTAAATTTTTTTCGAATCGAGTAASAGAATATGGTCCCTGGAGGTAGGCAGCATAAAATATCCGCTGATTCCATACTTCAAAAAAGAAAAGTGGATTAAAATGTTTCCTACATGCAAACCGCATCCAATAGATACTGGTTAAAGGAGAACTTGGTATATTCCAAACACTTTGGTCTCACTAGAAATAGTCGAAAAAAATCGTTGGGATGACGTTCTTCTTCTTCTTTATTGGCCTAACTTTACAACAGCGCGCCAGTTGTTCTTCCTTTCCTTTTAGGCGGAAATTATTGATTCAAAGTGTAGCCAGGTCCTTTTCCACCTAGTATTTCCAACAGGGCGGATGTCTTCCTCTGCTTCCTCCGGCAGGTGCCGCGTCGATTACTTTCAGTTGAGTGTTTTAATCCATTCGGACAACATAATCTAACCAGCGTAGTCGCTGTCTCTTAATTCACTGAACTACTTATGTCAATGTCGTCGTATATCTCCATCTATATCACCGTTGCCAATGCGTAAAGGACATCAATTTTCCGCAGAATCTTTCTCTCGAAAACCCGTAACGTCGTCTCATCACATGTTGTCATCGTCCATGCCTCTGTCTCTACCATTTAGCAGAACGTAGATGATGAGTGACTTGTAGAATTTGGTATTTTTTTGTCGAGAGCAAAGTTTACATCTCAGTTCCGTACTCAGTCCGAAGTAGCACCTGTTGGAAAGAGTTATTCTTGGTTGGATTTCGAGGCTGACGTTTTTGTTGGTGTTAGTCCTGGTCCCAAGAGAGCGAAATTATCTACGACTTCGCAGTTATGACTCTCAACAGTGACATGGGAGCCAAGTTGCGATTGTGATGAATGTTTGTGTGATGACAGGCGATATTTTATCTTACCCTCGTTCATTACCAAACTCATTCGCTTCTTTGTTCAACCTGGAGAAAGCAAAACGGACGGCGCGGTTGACAGTGATATCGATGTCATCGACATTCGTTGTACACTCTTGTAGAAGATTGTGCCTTCTATATTCCGATCTGCAGCTCGAATTATTTTCTCCAAGAGTAGATTGAAGAAGTCGCACAATAGGGAGTCGCTTTGTTTGAAACCTCGTTTGGTATGGAAAGGCTCGGAGAGGATCTTCCCGAAACTGACGGAGCTTCTGATATTGCTCAACGTCAGTTTACACAGCCGTATTAGTTTTGCGGTAACATCAAATTCAGACATAGCGGCAAAAAGGCACATCCTTATCGTTTTGTCAAAAGCAGCTTTGAAATCGACGAAGAGGTGGTGAGTGTCGATTCTCCTTTCACGGGTCTTTTCCAAAATTTAACGCATGGTGAATATCTGCTCAGTTGTAGATTTTTAAGGCCTGAAGCCACACTCATAAAGTCTAATCAATTTGTTGACGGTGGGCTTCAATCTTTCAAACAGACCGCTCGATAGAACCTAATATGAGATGTTGAGAGGTCTTATCACACGGAAGTTGGCACAGATATTGAGGTCTCTCATTTTGCGAATTGGGCAAAGCAATCCATCGGCGCCGTTGCTTTGTTGTTCTTCAGGCGGGCAATTGCTATTCGAACTTCTTCATGGTCGGACAATGGAACGTTAACGTTAATCAAAAAATTCGGAGAAGATCAGCGGACCCGGACACAATCTTTCCATTGCTGGATTCCTGCGTCCACTATGATGGAGTTTCCACCTCAGCCGTACAAAGTATAAAAATTATACATTCAACTATCTCTGGAGTTTGAACTATTGTAGCCCGCAGAATGTGTTGACATACTTTTCGTCAACGCTGTTAGCACATGCAGCCAAACCTGCAGTCCAACCCAAGAGATATGTACATATGCTTGTAGTTAGGTTTGTAAATAGTCCTCATAGTGAGTGGACACACTTTCAAATTCTAACTAACTGTAATTAATTTGCGCACTCGGACTCGAAGGTTTGGCACAAATGCGCCTAGGAAATTAATGGAATAAAGGAGAGCTAGCCGCCTCGACAAAGGCTTTACAGTTCAACAACTTTGCATTTTACTTGTGAGAATACGTATATGTGCTTAAAAGTGTGTCGGTTCCAGGTGCAACTTTAAGAAAATCGGTATTATTCTGAATTAATTCAAACGGAATGCTCTACTATGCTTATATTCATACCCTGGGACGCTTGGCGAAACCCGAAAATGGCAAGTATGCAATACAAAGTGGGAATACTTATGCAGTTGCCTTCGGGGTGGTAGGCGAGGTATGACATTGCGAAAGTTCGCTCGTGAGAAATAGAGCAAACCCGACCGAAAGTCACCCAGCAAAGACAGCGTGCAGCCAACTAGGTGGCGGGTGCAACTGGAGGCTGAATACACGTACACACACATACTTCATTTTAGTGCAAAAATTTTCAATTTAGCTATTTTTCGCCGCACACACACACACACACACTTACTTACTTTTATAAGAAAATTCCGAATTAGCTGACATTAAGTGAATTTATTGCATTAGTTTCAAGTTGGTAGCGGTATAAACACAAGTTTGCGAAGAAAATATACGACGACTACATTTGTTGAAAGAAAAGTGAAATAATTCATTGGCCGTACGGTCAATTATTTCCTAGAGAAATTAAAAGATGTATATATGTTTGTCGGTATGTGAAAATAAAAAAAAAAAAAACCGATAGTGCGCTAGATGAGGCTACGGGGGTAGTCAGTCTGTGGCTTTTAGTATAGAAATTCAATTTTTTCAAAAATATTACTTTGCTCAAGATGATATTCTATGAACTCAATTCGAGCTTCTACGCCTTTTCCCAACTTTTGAGAGCCAGCGCCTACTTTTTGAAAAGAACTGTTCCGATCCAAACGAGGTCGYTTTGTTCTGGACACTGTGTCAGGTTAAACCCCTACATATCTAGAATCAACACCGACATATCAAATATATGTCCARTATGCAACGAGACCCCGCATGTTACTAACCGCCTCTTTGCATGTCCAGCTGAGCCTACACATCTTAAACCCCTCTCTCTATGGACCGATCCCGTCGAAATAGCACGTTTCCTGCGCCTACCGTTGGATGAACTCGATGACATCTTATCTGAACTTTAACATCCTAAAGGGGACTAGATAACCGTTACAACAACAACAAAAAAAATAACTGGTATCGATGTTCCTCAATGAGTTAGAYGCATGTTTTTGTTTTGTCTTATTCTCATACAATAAACTTCGTTACAGTTCTTGATATTTTGGTGTTCCTCAATGCCTACCTCTACAATTGAAATCAATCTGCAAGCGATGATCTCTTTCTTCGGGGTTAGTAACATAAATTAGTTCTTGAAAACTAAGAAAAAAGTTTTACATCAATTKTTACGTATTCAACAGTTCATTTGTGATCTTTCTTATAAATTATTTAGATAAAGATAATCATACTTTCGTCATGGTACACAATTAAGTTTAATTCAATATCGAAGGCTTCCAAAACATTCCTTATCTCAAACCTTTTTTTTTGGTCAGTGAAAATAACATCACGAATATGTTAATTGCAGTCTCTGAACTAAACGGGATTACATCGTAAAAATACGGTCATCATGTCTTGCCTACATATAAGTATACCATATATGACTGAACAACTCTTCGTACACCCCTCAAATGTTCTCAAGTAGGCCAACGAATCATTCTTGGACTTACCGAACCCAACCTGGTTTCCTTGATAACAAGTTCACTGGAAAAGTTTTAGTTCTGACACTTTTTATGTCCGCGGTGTCTTCCGAAATGCCCAGTCYTAATATTTTGACGCTTCTTTTGTCTTCAGTGTATTGTGATTATATCAAAATTGCAATTTTAAAAATGCGTTTGGATCGTGGGCTCCATTACTATTTGTGAGACGTGAACAGCTTGTTTTACTTAGATGTTATACTACTTTCAATTTTCCCTACGTGTATGAGTTGCTAAATTTGACTATTGTTTCTAACGAARCAATTCTAAATAACTAGCATTCCGAATTCCAATCGTCCATCTACAATTACTTTGCTGTGTCGTAAATGTAAATCACATCTTAACCATCAAGGAGGGCTACAACGACAGTCCTGGTAGATTTAATAACAATGTCTAGGCGATAGGACTCACTGAGGACGATATAGTACACATCGTACATGCCTCTGCACCATATAATAGAAATAATGAGTGACTAATAGAGTTTGGTCTTTGTTCGTCGGGAGAGAACTTTATTTCACAATTGCCTTCTCAGTCCTCTGCGTTGTATTTCGAGGCTCATATTTTTATTGGTGTTAATACTGGYTCCAAGATAGACGAAATTTGCTRCGACTTCAAAGTTATGACTGSTTCASAMAATTTTTCTAWGTTAATACTGAAACTGTTAGTTTTGTCAACGCCAGCACAGCTTATAAACCCCAAATTCATCAAAAATCATTCAACTACACTAACTTATGTTAGTGCAATTCTAAATGTTGCCGACTTTTCAAGCCAGCCTTGTATAAAACACTGCATGTTCGTTTGCAGTAAAACATTGCTGAAAAACTGCAACAAAAAGAAACAGTAATTTGTGCGCCAGCAAAGAAGCCGATTCAGCGCTAGACCCACATATAGTACATAGTCTATCTACAACAATCGAAATAACTATATATTCACAACAAAGTTGCGTGCAACAGAAGACATGTGACTTTTTTTATTGTCCAAGCCAAAGGCGATAGGTAACTCACTTCTATTGTTTGCTTTCGTTCTTGTTTTCTGGTTTTTCTATTTATTTAAGTTTAGTGTGAATTAAGCCACAGACTGAGACCAATATAAGTTTTTCACATCCAGTGAGAAAAGTCAAGAAGTCGGTGTGAACGCTTGCTTTTTTTGCAGATTTATGAAACAAAGTTGTGAAGTTTTAACGAGTCGAGGTAAAGAAGAAATCTGCTAACAACAATCAAAGCTCATGCAAATTTAGAAGATCTAGGAAATATGCGAGCGAGCTTGTTCGCAGAATATTGTCTGGCTTTCACCCCGATRGCAACGTATTTTATATTATATTATGTATTATATTAATAATTGAACTAAAATAAACTCCACTTCTCAAATCATTAGAGCTAAATCGAAGCAMGAAAGATATGTGAGAGTAGTTCAGCTAATCTAGGGTTAGATGGGTCAAGAATTGTCAGTGAAACTTATGCATGATCACTTTTGGATTGAAGTYCACAAATAGTATTTGAAGGTTACTACAATTTTTCTACAATTATATTAAGTAACACAAAGAGTCGACGAAAAAGTCTGGGAAGTTTTCTTTGTACTATTCTGAAATATACTATAGACTAGATACCGTTTACAAACCCAGTCTCTAAGGATTAGCTTTGCATAACCCTAAYTTCTTGGTGGATCATTCAATCCAACTTCTAGGCTTTCTTTAGATCTAACTTTGCCAACTCTACTTTTGTTTTATTTCGGTAAATCCAAATATAAAATGTTTAATCTGGAATTACTGGAAACTTAAAAAATATATAAYAATAAATATAAAWAAGAAAWAGTAAACGAAAATAAACAATTTATTAGCTATTATTTCCTCCCTATATACACGTAAAATGGGTCTCAAACTCTGAACGAGAGGAACAGATAATCGCACAGACACTAGCATTCTCAAAAAATCGTATAACATCGCGTGCCCGCCAGTATATGCAAAGCGTTGATCGAAGCCACCAAAAAACAAAACGCTCGGATCACTCAGGCGTAGWTAAGGAACTCTTCAAACTGGCCAAGTTAGCCGATGAAAAGTACTGCTGAAGGGAATACAAAGATGAACTTAAGGAACAACAAGCAAGCTCTTTACTGACACGGTCTCGAGCGGGCGATTGTTGGGCTAATAGAAAGTCAACAGGTACTGCTATTACATGCGCGCCAGATGGGCATAAGTAAATGCAGAAAGTGATGAGAAGTAGGCTCGAACACCCCATATGCTTCTAAGCAGCAATAGCGTCGCATCACAGACTTTCTTTAAACAATATCTTTATACAGAAAAATTCCACTGAAAACTTGTGTGTGACCTTTCAGTATTATTAGCACTTCCTTTATAAAGATTCAATCTTCAAGCAAATGAAAGATGTTCAGTAAAATTTTTGTKAAGTTATCATAAGGTTTTCGGAATGACTATATCAGAAAAAGTTACTTGGGATCTTTAAATTGAACTCTCTATTCTTGAGAAACAATTCACTTTACTAGTTTCGTTCTTTTGGAGCTCGTTAAAAGTTTTTTTATGCTGGCCCATGCCTTGTGGTTATAATTATGAAAGAAACCTTTACAGTTTAACATGGTTATATTAATATTGCCCGACGGCGGCACCTGAAGTCATACTGGATCTCATACCGTTTCACCTAGTAATCGGCCAGATAGCCAAACAYACACTGCTTTAATTGACAGCAGAAGAGTTTTACAGAGGTAAGGTAATTTTTTCCCAGCGCATGAAGGACTTAAGTGGCGAAATACCACWGGCTCTTGCCCCAAGGAACCAAAAATGTAAGCTTCATTAAGAAGTTCAAGGTTACGCTMAGCAGTAATGCCAAATGAACCGATTCCGCTCTCGAGCTACTGCAAAGAGATAATACAATCAAGCGGTACACCGACGACCCTAAAAAGTCGGAGAGAATTGACATATTCCACGCAGAGGTCTTTGCTATAAGTCGGTTAAACCTCCAACACAACTATGACAATGAACGTATAACTATACCAAGCTATAGTCAAGCGGCACACAAAGCGATCTCTGCATATGAGATCAAATCGCTATTGGTGCGGGATTAATAAAATTACCGAATAGCCGGGAATAAACTGGCTGATGATCTCGCTTGCTCTGCAGCATTCGCCAACATGGTAGGACTCGAACCTTTCATGGCGGTTGGTCCCCATACCATAAAGRAGTTGCTCCGYAAGGATAAAGGAGTCGGCAGKGAGGGGTATTGGCAACAACTCTAAGTTGCTAATRGGTGGTTACAACCTTWAAAGGTTTAWATAKGTAATCAACRTCTCAAGGGACAAACTTAGGTTACCTATCGCTTTCTACACTGGCCACTGAAGCACTTATTTTCTTGTATTTATTTGTCGAGATATCTTAATGAAATTTGGCTTAGATCCAAATCTAAATCCGAATTGTTGATATCGGAACATTATAGTATATACATAGCTGTCATATAAACTGACGATCAAATAAAATTCTTGTATGGAAAACTTTTTTATTTGACCAGGGATCTTCACGAAACTTAGCATGGATTATTGT
>NW_017537490.1:1069319-1072456 GCF_001853355.1 Bactrocera latifrons | reverse complement strand
CAGGAGTAGTAAAATTTAATTACATAAAAAAGATTAACACACAAATAACGATAATTTAATACTGTTTGCACGTTTTTAAGCGACTAACTGTGAATAAAAGCTATTGCGCGAGAACAGGAACAGATCGCGGCCGATTGATTTGAATTCCGAATGATGCACGTGCACACCTGGAACCTGGTGGGTATGTATGTGTGAGTGAGTTTTTGTGTGATAATCTGAGTGTATTTGCCGTGCGCGCAATTCGCGTGAAAACAAAAACGTGGGCAAATATACCTTTTCTGTTTTAACGCAGATTTTCTATTTTTTTCTTTTTAGATTTTATTGGGCGCACACATGCGCATATACATGTACATATGTGCGTGTGTGTATGGATTTTTTCTAAACTTGAACTGGGCCATTACATGGACCAATTGAACTAGGCAGGTGGCAAATACTTACTTCACTGTACTTTAGCTCAGATATAAGAGTAAATATGTTTGGTATACCAATATACATATGTATATGTACATACCTATATACTACATATGTGTATGTGTATACAGATAAAAGCAAACGTTGCAATTCGCACGTGTGAATTTTGTGAAATGAGTCCAAATGCAACTGCAACTGATGTGCCATTGCAAGAACTATGCTTTCTTTTACTAAACAAACACATACACACATATTTATGTAGATACATATAAAAATGTATGCTGTTAAGCATACGTACAGACATATTTACAAATCACAATGGCGAGGTGTTATGATTCCACTGCACTCTCATTCACTCTTTTATTTACTTTTGACTTTTTACTATGTTGTTTTTATGGTTGCTGATGTTGTTGTTGTTTTCGACTTTAAATGTTGGCTCATTTTTGTTTGTGCAGCGCCATTATTGTAGAATAACATACCAACGCTTGCAGTGCTGAATGTGGGAAATATGTTTTTATTTGTTAACTTTTCATTGGGAAAAYAGAGCTGCTTTTAAGATTTAGTGTTAGACTTCAATAAAAAAAGTAGAGCGATTGGATTTGTAAATTGAGGCTTTGTTTGTTTGTCGGCAGATGGAATTGCAGTCTCCACGAATCACATAAGCCTYTAGAAGACCCATTGTGATACCACCAACACTAAAGTCCCTTCAATCTATTAGCTCCTCCTTGCACAGCAAGGTGCTACTGAACAAGTTCATTAGTACGAAAAATTTTATTTAAGCAACATCCGAGACGTMGTCAAGAAACCCTCGACTGATAGTTGTGATTCTTTTCCTATTTAGAGTTTTACAATCGCTTAGAAGATGTTTGATAGTCTCCTACTATTCTATGTTATAAAGCGTAACTATTGTACTGACATGTCTGTCTGTTAKACAGTGATCTGATAGTACTCTTACTACTGTTCTTATATCTTTGCCATTGAATTTGAAGAGTCAGCATGTGCGGCCTACTATATATTATATTCCCGCCACGTTTGTCTGCWTGTTAAGCAAATCACGAATTGATTCCACCGAGACTCAGCTAATTTTATAATATATTTGTCAATTAGAGCAAGTAGCATTCAAATTTCCTATGTTACGGAGTCTGTTTGTTCTGGCTAGTTTATCTGTATTACCTTCCATTACAATTTTTATCGAGAAATAGGACGTTAGATCCACTAAGAGTGGTTAAAAACAAAAATACATAGATTTTTTTAAAGCATTAGATCAAAGTTGGRATTAAGCATCGCTGTAGTTTTCGCCACTGTATCCTGTTTGCTCGATACACTTGACTTAGTTATGATGCAACTTCTTCAACTGGTCTGAAAAATCTTTTTTCTGGAAGTCTGCAAGGTAGGCTACTGTGGTGTGTCAACCGCTTCGTTCAACTCAAATTTCAGCCCGGCAATGACATGTTTCTAAGCAAAAAAGAAATCAGACAGAAACATATACGTATAAGGTAAGTAGGACAACAGTTCATAGACCTCATTCAATTTGGTAGTGGCGACGGCGCGGTGTGAGCCAATGTTTGTGGTGGAAAAGCATATTAATCTGTCCCATCGCGACTTTTTCTCTATATTTCGTTGTCGAACCGGACCAATAATTCAGCATTGTAGAGCTCTTCTTCGGGTAGCCGATGTATGTTACACCTTGTATATCCCGGAAAATAATGGTCATCACCTTTTTAGCCAATAGGACACTTTTCGCCTTTTCAAAGCAAGTTCACCRCGTAATGTTCACTTTTCTTAAAATTTTTTGGTCTCTAGTTTGTAATGCATGCGGCAACTACCGCACTTTCTCATGACCAATACTTCATAAAGCATATGAACCCAAACCTGCACCAGCAACCGCATTGAAACTCATTACATATATTTTTGACGAACAAAATCCCTTAGAGTTCACTGCATGAATCACCTACCGATTTTGAACTTTTTTAATTTTCTAGAAACAGGGGATATACCCATTTTCACTTCTGAGCCCGATTGGYTGAAATTTTGAGTGTCACCAACTATGATAATGTAATATATCATAGGTAATATCTTTTTCGACAGTGTGGCATCGAACATTGAGCACAAATACTTACACTCGTATAATTTGCTTAATAAACTGATGAAACCCGAGCTATGCTATTGTAYATTGGATCCATTACAATTTTAGGCAGCTGATGTGGTTTCTTAGTCATTTTTAGATCAATCTTGGAACGGAAAACGGGCAATAAAAATATGAAGCGAATCTGAAAAGTCTGATTCACAGCTTAAGGGGGACATATGTACGTATGTATGTGGCTGCTTTCCCTATGTATACAGAGTCGACATATTAGGGAATACTTAGCAAAGAATTAGAGTTATTTAATGGTTTGTCCATACCCAATGATAATATTTTACCATCTTTCTGACAAATTGTGGATTCCATCCCAAAATGACCGGCGGTCAAGAATAAATAAAGCCTATTCCAAATATGCGTTCAATTGGTAGTCCGAAGGAACACGTTCTGGGCTATAAGAAGTGTAAGGTAAAATGTTTTTAACCGGTCTTATGGCAAGGAGGGAAATTTGTTGCCTCATGTCTAGTTGCAAATTTTGGTCATTTTTCGGTAATTCAGTTTGAGGAGTTGTTTTCGTTAGCGTTCTCCATTAATGGTTTCACGCGGTTTTAAAAGCTCATAATAACATATTACTGTACATTTTTCT
>NW_017537490.1:1065354-1069060 GCF_001853355.1 Bactrocera latifrons | reverse complement strand
AATCGTACAGCACCCAATTTTCTTACTTTTGAATGTACGTTCCACCAAAATGCGATTTCTTTATATTGAATTAATGACGAATAATTCCATAATTCTCCTCAAAGACACTTTTTAGGGTGAAAATTATTTGAGTGAAAAATAATTCTTCTTGTTTACTTTTCAAATAAATAACATAATAAATATGTATAGGCAAAGGGAAATAAGCATACATATACATACATGCACACATGTATTACGTGTACATTTTTATCATGTCTAAATATGTATGTATCTGTATATGTACACACATATCAGGTAAATAACTAAGAATCTTCTTAAAATTCCCAGAATTCACAATTTTCATAAAAGGGTATATATGTATTTTACACACATACTATAGGTATACATGGATGAACGTTTCGTGTTGGAGCAATTTTAGACATTTCAAGCTCCAAATTCTTCTTCTTCTTTACTGGCGTAGACACCGCTTACACGATTACACTTCTCCACCTGGTCATTCCAACGGAGTGGAAATCTTCCTCTTCCTCTGCTTCCCCCGGCGGGTAATGAGTCGAATACTTTCATAGCTGGAGTGTTTTCGTCCTTGCTTCTCCATTTTGCTTCTCAATTGCCTACTCAGTCAGTAGCACCTGTTGGCAAGAGTAATCCTGCGTTGGATTTCCAGACTGACATTATTGGTGGTGTTTACGCTGGTTCCAAGATAGACGAAATTATCCACGACTTCAAAGTTATGACTGTCAACAGTGACGTGAGAGCCAAGTCGCWAGTTCGACGACTGTTTGTTTGATGACAGGAGAATAGAAGAAGCAATAATAATGGGCAACATTTTTTTCAATTGACAGTACAATAAAACCAATCAACTACAATTGTCAACATAAATCTAATTAGATTACAACATTTTTCTTTGTTTTATCGTCATTGTCATTATTGCACACAAATTGGATACTAAAATTCATTTTTTTTTTTTTTTTTGCCAACGAGTGACTTGCTTATTTAACATACAAATTTCTTAAAGCTAGATAAGCAAGGAGTTGCCACAGGATATATACATATAATTAATTCGGTATAAGTGAATAATAAGTCTCCGCAGCGTCCATTAACATGGTAGGACCTGAACCCTTCACTGGAGTRGGTCCCCATACTATAAAGGAGTTGCTCCGCAAGGAAGAAGGAGCCGGCAGAGAGAACCATTGACAACAACTACATGGCATACGGCATGCCAAGTTGCTAATGGGGTTTAACACCACCGCAAATTTAAGTACGTAATCAACCTTCCTAGAGATAAACTCAGACTACCGGTCGAATTTTAAACTGCCACTGCAAGCGGAACAAACACATACGCAACATGTGAACAACTTTTTGCGTAAATTGCCGGTTCAGTGACAGGGAGCCTGAAACACCAGAACATCTGCTAATTGACTGCACAGCAGATTTCGTTCCTTGGATCCATGTTTCCAAACTAACCGGTTATACAAACGRAATATCCATTGACAAGTTCCGATACATAATCAAGTAATATTCGCATATCCGGATATTAATCTATTGACACATATAAACTTCCGGTAGCAAGCTGATCGTCTATAAACTTCAATTTTTTTGTAGGTCTTATGCATACTATTTTCTTGAGCGAATTTACAATAAATAGAAAAATATAAATAAAATTTCGCTTGATATTGTGTTGTAGGACTTTTTTTTTTACCCATTTATGACTTATTTTCTTGTTTTTTAGGCTTAATATTTAACACGAAGGCAAGGAGAACCCTTATTTTTAGTCAAAATGTTCTTGAAAATTTTGATGATCAGAAATAACACTGAAAAGTGTACACCCTTTTCTAACATGGATTTGTAGTATACTTCCTAACAGATCCTTACAAAATATACAACTTTAGAAATTTTTAATTAAGAGATTGCCACTTTTACTTTACTTTTTTATATTTTTTTATTGTAAAATATTTTCAAAACATTTACATAAATATAAATTATTAACGTGACAAGCTGAGTCGAGTTACATGTCTAACTGTTTGTATATAGACGAATTAGACTTTGAAATTTTGAACACGTTATTTATCCCCAYGAAACTATTTATTTGTTGGAACCGCCGATATCGGACCAATATATAGACAAATTATCTTCACGAACCTTGGCATAGACTATTGTTCAAAGCAACGATACAATTCTCGAAAAACATTATTTGGATCGGGTCACCTGGGATTAGCTAGCTTGCAAACTGACCGATCAAAATAAAGTAGTATGTGAAAAATATTATTACACTACTCCACAAAGATGATGGAAAAATTTGCTACTGATATGCTAAGAGGTCTGAGAAGCATATGAGGTGCCCGGACTAGGAATATATATATATATATATATATGTATAACTACGATATATATACATATATATTTATATTTATATATATATGTCGATAACCAAACGACAATTAAGGCAATAATCTCACATCAAATAACATTAAAGAATGCCCTTAGAAGCAGGAGCCCGGCAGCCGCATTCATATGTATATACTAGGTTTCAGGGCACTAAGGAGTTCTGGGCAAAGAAATATCTAATGGGATTGAAAARTGCCATCCGTACGGCTACCAAACCCGTACAGGTGAAACCAAAACTACTAAAAAGGATATGCAATGAAATTTCAATAAGACCTGACAAAAGGAACAGCGCGAGATGAAAGGCATTAAGGACATGTAGTATCACCAAGATCATGTGTAAGAATAAAAACACTCACTGTAAAGGACTGTTGTTGGGCTAATGAGAGATGCCAACATACATGCATCRCATGCGAGCCAGACGAGCATATGTAATGGCGATRCATGCAGAAGGTGYAGGGAAAWTGGYATGAACACCTCCTGTGCTTCTGTCCAGCATTATATAGAACTCGTTTTCGATAAAAGCGAGCATATTCGCAGTTCAGGAGACTAGACGAAATATCAGAATTAGATATAAAATCTACCTTAAATTTCGRAAAAAGTTTTGTCGTCTTGTATAACGAACGCTTCAGCTTAAATTAAACTGAAACTCCATCTTTCATTACTAAAGGCCAATAGGTCTATGAATGTCATGCCRGCCGGTCAGTATAACCTAACCTAACTATCTACTCAAATAATCTTCAATCTCCTTTGAAATCGTAAGCCATCGTAATTTTCGATTAATAGTATTGAAAAACTTACGGCGAACCTTGAAAAACCGAAATTGCCGAAATTGGCAATTACTCATTTATGACCTGATTATGTGAGGTTTGTACTTTTTACCTTTTGGTTCGTAGGTAGTTAAGGAAATAAATGTAAATGTTTGTGTGTAGATATGCATTATAAGTATTCATATTATAATGTAAATAAATTGCTGAAATTAAGGACTATCTGTACTCAACCAACATATTTTATTTGCCTTTTGACCGTAAACTTTAAAGCCTTAGGTTTTGTTATACACTTGCAACATGTTGCTACAGGGTATAATAGCTTTTTTCAAATAACGGTGATATGAATCACCTAAAACTAATCGAGATAGATTTAATGTTATGTATACATATGTACATAAAACATCATGATGACAAGCGAAGTCTGGATGACTATATGTCTGTCCGTCCGCGCAAGCTGTACCTTGAGTAAAAATTAAGATGTCTTGGTGAAACTTGGTACACATGAAAATATCGGTCAATATTTGAAATATATATAATTAAAAATCAGGGATAAT
>NW_017537490.1:1038071-1062589 GCF_001853355.1 Bactrocera latifrons | reverse complement strand
TTCCGATTGGATTCCGATCCTCCGGTATTTCCCTGGCTTGATCCTGATTCTTGCAAGTTGCAAGAGTATAAAATCTTCGGTTGCACCCGAAGTTAGCGCTTCCTTACTTGTTTAATTTTAAATTGCAAAAACTGAAAGAAACCCTAATCCACAAGTATACATACCTGTATACATTTATATAATGTAAGTCCGTATTTATGTATTAATATATGTAATGCTAATCTGTGCTGTAAAGCTTCTCAGCATCAATTTTAGAATATCAGCCACATTTTTTTATGTGTTTAAAACTGTGAATGTAAATATATGTACATGTGTACATACATTACATATCCACACAAGCACATTCACTCCACCAGCAAACAGCAACGCATTAAGAGATGATTAGATGAGGTCACAAATGTAAACAAAAGCACATAAAAGAGCAGAATTGAGGGAGACCCAAGAGAAAAATGAAAAAATCAACAGTAGCAACAAAAACAACAGAAACAAYAAAAACTTGTTGGTTGTGCAACTTCTCTCAGCGCTACAAAATTTTCTTTTGAATTCGATCGCTACTGGAAATCTGCCACACAGCGCTGTAGACATGCAGCACCCATTTACTGTTCATCGTCCCTCGCTTCATCGCTCTGTTACGACTGTTAATAGCAGCAGCAGCAAAGTGTCTATGTATGTGTTTTTAAGTGTATTTGTGTGTGTTTGCATACAAAGTGGCCAAACTGCTTTCCGCACAAATGCACAGCAAACATCATAGTAAATRTTCTTTTTGCTTTGCTTATTCTACTCTAAATATTTGATTTGTTTGTTGTTGTTGCTCCACCTGAGGAATCAAACCGGTGCTGGCGAATCAAGCCAATGTAAATGTGCATGTAAATTTTATGTGTACATATGTATGTGTGTGGAGTTCATGCAATACACAAAAATCTGAATAGTTTGATAAAAATTCTGAGACARACGTACGAATAACTGTTTTGTGGTTTTATTTTTGAATAGGAAAATCGTGGAAATTTTTTTTTTAATTGCAATGGAAGGAGCACTGTTATAACTCACCTGATATTCCTGTCTCTTATACACATCTAGATGTGTATAAGAGACAGTTTTCTATGTACATATGTAGGTATATTTTGGTATTCTATTGATCATTTGTCAGAATCGGTCAGATTGTACAACTATGTATATCACATAACTCCCATACAGCCGATTATTCAGAGTCTTTAAACTTCGCTTTAAAATTCGGTGGCTCGAAAGCGGTTTTAGRACCACAGTCTTTTAGGCGAATTTGTTCTGATTGATCCGTTTGTGATTTTTGCCACCAGTGTATATCAAAATGATAAGGCTAACAAGACGAGTGGACTGCCATGCTTATAAAATGCCGTTAATTAAAAAACTATAAAGTACCTCACTTACAAATKATGATGCGAAATTGCAGGTTTCTAAAAAGTGGGAGTGATATTGCATTGCCCTACGATAAATTGTCAAAACCGTATCATAACTTTTCAAGCACCCCGATACCGAATACGTGGACCACAGTTCAAAAGGCAATATTTTTACCGAAAATATCGTTCAATAAATAAATTATATTATTTTGAATTTAGAAAAAATATTTTCTTTTTAATAACGTACCTTTGTTTCGAAARGAGAAAAATTTGTCAATACGGTCTACATACCTAAAGGTTTTTACAATATATGGTTGATTTTCTATCGTATGTACTATTATGAGCAAAAAATGGTAAGACTTTGTTTATAATTTCAAAATTCTTTATTTATTCTTGAAAATTTACCTCATTTCTCTCAAAGTAATCCCTCATCGCCCAAATATACTTGTCCCAACGTTTTTTTTTTTTCAAAGTCTCCAATTGACTCAAAACGTTTTCCCCGAAGCGGTCGTTTGAGTTTGCTGAAGTCACACGAAACTAAATCAGGCGAATTGGTGGCTGCATTATGAATAAAATTCACAATAATCGTGGTGCAAAAACCAGGAGTTGACGGCTCATAATTCCGACAACTCAAATAACAGTCCTTGTTGACAGTTTGGTCCATCGAATCGAAGAAAACTTTGAATATAACGGTGATTTGCCACGATATTCAGTAATAATATATCCTCGTAGTCGGAAAGCATTGTTTGGCAGACCTGTTTTTTTTTTAATTTAGTTCTTTTGAAACCAATCGTGCTTTTACTTTTTATAGACCAAAATGAACTTTCAAAATGGTTTTCACTGATCCTTCCGATATGCCAACAACGCCAGTAAGATCTCTGACTGTTAATCGTCGTTTCTTAGGCAMCAATTTCTTTATTTTATTTCCGTGTTGATAATCAGTTGATGTTGATGACCGTCCTGGACGTGGTTCATCGTCAACCCGCTCTCGATCAAYATTCTGAACGTTTCGGCACCAGAACATTGATTCCGCACAGAAAATTTAATGGAACTTCTTCGTTGAATAATTTCACTCATCGTAAAAGTTGCCGAATGCACATTATGTACCTCAGAAARACAAGCATATATCAAACCCACAGATGACACTGACAGTCACACCAACCTAGTAATAAAATATGTCGACGAATGGGTTTTCGCCCGAAATTTAAATTAAAAGTCTTACTATTTTTTGGTCACAGTAGCGTAATATCAAAATTAAGTAAACGTATAACAAATATGTGATATACATACATACATACATAGGTATTATATTCAAATGCCGAGAATGTGTAAAATCGATGTTTGAATTAGACCAGCTCAACATACAGCGTGTATAAATAGAGATGTCGTGATTTTGACAGCTCGTTCCGGACGTGTTTATTTACAGGTTTGTGGAAAATAAGATATACCATAATATATAAGATTCACCATTTAGTCATGCCACATTTCACTGTGGTATAATGCTTGGAAATCGTTCCACATTATTACCTAAATTTGCGTTTTCATAAAAATTTACAAATTTACATTCAACGAAAAATTAACTTCTCATAAGAAGACCATTTCTGGTTTATAGCTGCGTCAACAAACAAAATTTTCGCTACTGGGGTAAATCAAATCATCGAGAAGTTTAGAAAATGCAATTACATCCCCAAAGATTTACCGTTTGCTGCGGATTATAGATAACGGCATTATCGGGTCTTATCTCTTTCGAAATGWGACAAGAAATGTCGTTGTTACCATCAATAGCCATTTTAATAAGGTGTTGACCGTCTTTTTTACCCGGAATTCGATGAAATCGACACGGATGATCTCTACTTACGATGCGTTGCCGTTTCACATCTAAACATGGACACTTTACGTGCAAAGTTTGCCGACTTATTAATTTCGAGAAATGGCTCAAATAAATGTCCGCTAAGATCAAGCGATTTCATGCCTCTAAATTGTTGTTTTTTCTTCCCCAATTGTAGAGCAATTGATAGAAATTTTCACCAACAATTGCTCAGTTATTGCACAAATTATTATAAAGCTTTGTAGGTTCCTCCACATATTTCTAAACAACAAATGCTTTACAAATTGCGACGGTCATAATGTTCGGCTGTAATCTGTCATATCACTTACTTAAACCAAAAATATAATTAGAATATATTTGTTATTAGCAAATCATTTCAAATTTTGCTTATGATATCAAAAACAGAAATTAACACTGAACGCATACATACCATACATACGTTTAAGTACGGTTATAATTGTTCAGTTATGCCAAAACATATATTATTATAAAAAACGATGCCATTAACAATTTATGTAGTGAAAAATTGAACATTTTCGTTGCATGTCGCCCACGTTTTTTATTCGYAAGCAAATATGTACATATGTATGCAAGTAAGTAGGTAGTTCCCAATGAACACGTTCAATTAAATCGTTTAATTTGAGGTCAAAAGGTGGTATTTCAGAACAACAATTTCTTGTGTGCAGAGATGATATGCGTAAATATGTAAAGCAGCAAACATGTGAAATAACAGTATACAAGTACATATGGACAGAAATGGCGGAGGGCAAATACATCACTATAATTTTAATTTGCAATGCTCCGTACAWACATACATAWAYATATACATCATRCAAATGCACACTTGATCAAAGGTAAGGACTTATAGCGGTTTTTTGTCAAAGGGTTTGAAGCTTATCGTTTATTGAAGTGAATAAAATATTGATTTAYCGGCGCACTGATTTTATTAAAGGCTTTGATTTCGTTTGCAAATATAGATTAACCACATAAATGATTCGCCTTCTTGCATACAATTTCAAAAAAAAATAAATAAAAAAAGGCAACGTTAATTTCGATTGCGCCGAAGGTAGAATACCCTACAGAAATGGAAAAAAAATTATATATACAAGCATTTGATGCCAATCGTTCAGTTTATATGTATGGCAGCTAAATGCTGCTCCGTTATTGGCGATTCCGTAAAATAAAGCTGTCTCTTATACACATCTAGATGTGTATAAGAGACAGTCCTTTATACTACGATTTGTTCTGTTCATCAAACACCACATCTTCATTCGATGAACATTTCTTCCCAGCAAGTACTCTTTTGAGAACAATCGCTGGGGGGCGGACCTGGAAAATACGGTGGATGCGAAAGCAATTTGAAGCCCACTTTATTTTATTTTTTTTTTTTTCGACATTATTTTTACTAATTTGTGACACGGTATATTGTCTTGGTGACACAGCGATTTCTTTTGCTTCAAATGCGGCCATATTTCGGCGATTTCGTCCCTCAAACGGTTCAATAACACTATGTAATAGTCAATGTTTTTAGTCGTTACTTTTTCAAAGTAGTCACTAAAAATTATTCTATGCGCATCTCAAAATGTAGACGCCATAACCTTAAGAGGCGATTGGTGCGTTTTGGAGCGGGTTCATCGTACACAGTCCACTCCGATGACTGTAGATTGGACATCGGAAAACGATGAAAATGAAATTTGTTTTTGTTCAAAAGTGTGTTCGCGCAACACCCACTTTGCAGGGAGCTTTCTCATACCCAAACATTTGTGAATGATATGATGTACATTTTAAGTTGATTTTACGATCATTCCAAATTATTTTGAAAACTTTTTCGATGTTCTCGTCGGTAACAAAAAATGGACATGGCTAAATCGACTCAGCGAGTTACGTTGGCCTCCGACGTTTCCTACGCAAACTTCGTGGCGAAGTTAACATACAGTGTTCAGTGTATAAATTTTTTACAAATATTTTTTCTGCAGTGCAATATAATACTAAAACACATTTTTTCAGTACAACTATGTAGGTATGAGTGGTGGAGACAAGAGTACAAAAAGTATGAATTTCTTTCTGCAAAATTTTTTAAAGATAATCGGTATTCAATATTTGATAAATGGTTACATATTAAAATAGCTGTAATACGCTGAAGTTAATGAAATTAATTGAAGTTATTCACAAGAATATATTCTGCTAAAAAAAGCCTTAACTACCAATAAAAACTAGAATATGTCAAGTTTTACACGAATGTATAAGGTTAAGTACGCACTTTTCTTAACTTAAAAGTTATGCTAATGTAGGTATTACCGTAAGATATGAAATTATGACATTAATTTTTTTTTTAACTTTAAATGCAAATTCCGCAAAAATCATAATCACAAAAACAATTATCCATGTATACCAAATTTAATTTGTTGAAATTCTAAAGTCCAACCCTATACACAGTTCTAATCTCTTAAATAATAAGAAGAGGAAGCTGAAGTTTATCTTAACATAATTACATTCATACATATTGCATATGTGTATGTAAGTGTTCTTTATCTGCAGATCCTCCTCTATCAGTACATACCAATTTTAACCCAGAATTCACCATCAAACTGTTTTCGTATGAAGCTCACTACTCCTTTCTTAGAAGATTGGTCAGTGAATGTAGGTTGTAAGGGTATGGTATGTGGTATCATTTGGCACTAAGAAAGAAATAGCTCAGTAATACAGTTTTTGGACTTCATACATACATATAGTGGCATATAGAACTTTTTTCGTAATTAGTGGCGGTGAAATCCCTTTGAGTATCATACGAAGGAAGCCCTTTTTTGCTTAAGACAGAGAAACTTACTTCAGTCCTTGGCCGGATAAMATCCGAGTCRTRGGATCTGATRTACAGAAATAAGAAGAAAGAACCTATTCAAGTTATGTCTTTAAATTTAACATATTAAAATTTAAATTCTACAAGGGCCGAAATAAGCACAATATGCAATGGTCAAAAACAATCAAATTCAACTTTTTCCTGGTAAAGATTTTTTATATACAAAATTCAACCAAGGTCGGAATCACTGCAGCAGTATATCACCATTTTTTGTCGCCGTRGGAGTTCGCTTCTAAAAATACATATTTAATATTTTTTCATTTCCCTATATATTCTTAAACTACATATGTATAAATAAGTGTATTTTTAATTTAAAAGAAGTATTTTATTTTTGTAATTCCTAGGTGTGCCTCTTAAGAGGCTATAGACGTCTAGAAGTCACAACAATATTGCGAGGCATAATTAACGATTCTATGAACGATTTCTAACCTCTATTAAAGCATAATTAATTGTAGGTAAAAATAATATATATTCTCATTTATTTTAACTACACTTTGGCTCTTTAGTCTAATTATTATTAATTTATTAATTTTTTTTCTTTCTAGTAATAAATAATGCACTTGAATACATTGGCAAATTTTGGAGCAAACGAAAGCGCAACAATTTTTAGGGTACATGCAAGAAAGATTGTAGGAATATATTAAATTACTTAAGCGTTTTAACTCCATCACTTCTACATTTAATAGCAGACACATCACTATTCGCCATATATATCCAGATAAGAAATACGTATCTACATATGTGTGTATATAGGCTCTTGAAATCACATTAACATTTTTTCATATATTAAATGTTAATTTTCTAGCTTCACACGTCTTATTTGAATTAACACTTGAAGGAATATTTAGAAATTATATACATATGTAGCTGCTGTTACAACAGCCGAAAAGTTCAGAGGGCAAATACAAAATACCAAACACACATSCACAAACACTTCCATTTGTTTTCATGATTTTTTTTTAACATAACAATAGCAGTACACTGCTAACTCCGAACGTCGGCTGCGACGTCGACTGTAGTATTACAACGGTCGCTGTTCTAATCTACACTCTGTCGTAATGCAAGAAGCTGCCAAACCGCTTTCCGCACATAATACACTTGCACGCACACAGATATTTAATATTGTGCCYGTGTGTACCAAAACAAATTTACAATAATAATAAAAACACACACACGTACAGAAGGCCACACACAAAATGTCATRTGTAATTCACGTAAACATAATTTTATTCTTTCATTACTTCTTATTCTTCGCCTTCAGATTTCTCGCGGAGAATTTCTGTTGCGCTTTGTTTGCTGTTTCTGTGGTCATTTGCTGACGCGACGCTGCGTCATAGTTCAGCTTCCACTTTAAAAAACCTGATTTKCTGTTATGTACTTGTATTCACTACTTCTACACACTAACATCACTTTCCATAAGAAAGAGTTTCGGCGATTTTTAATTTTTCATACATACCTGCATTCGCATACATATGTATGTGTGTATTTGAATCTATAACTGTGTGTGATGTCGCTACGTATGCATATGTATAATCCGTTTTAAATCCACCTTGTGACCTTTTTATGAACTTATTTTTTTTATTTCTACTTTGAAACTCTTCTAGTGARTTTAGTTTCACATTCGACAATTATTTGACTTCACAACACTTCGTAGTTACTTAAAGCATCACTAAACCACTGATCAAAAATTCTGATTGAATAAATAAATAGGAAGCGAAGACATACACTAACATATCTCTTGGTTGTTAGCAAATAAGATTAACACATACCTTTAATACAACTAACTTCAAACTTCTACGACAGCGAATAAGCAGCAAAATGCAGAATAAACCGCACGTAAAATACTACACATCCACGATTTGTGCTGCCGCTGCGACTGTTAACACTAACCGCGCTGCCGACGCTATTTCAGCTCTGTCGCTGTTCACTCCAAGAATTTCGCTCTTGCTGGTATTATTATTTACCACTGCAACGTTGTCGTTGACTTCGCAGTACACTTCACGTTCACGTTCTAAAATGCCGACACTTCACTCTAAACGACGGCAGAACAAAAGCCAAGCTATCACTACACCCGCACGAAAACACGTTTTAACTCTATGAGCGACGGCGTTTAACTGTTGGTGCATTTTCCTACAGCCCTAATCGTAGGCAACAGACTCGCTCGCAAGTTTTGTGTTTGCATTCAACAGGGTTTTGTGCGACTACAGAAAAAGGTAGTGTCAAAAATTTAATTTTTAGTTGAACCATTAAGATGAAAGCAAATAATGCATTACTGAGAAAAAATCACTTAAAACAAAAACGGTTGTGATAATAAATAGACTATGATGCTTTTTTATTTTTACAAAAAACGAAATACAGATTTCATAACTATGAAATCCTCTTAGTACTAATGCGCTAAGTAATGTTTGAGTAGGTTATGGACAACATTATCCGCTTCATAGAGTAAGGTATGTAGAAAATGTAAACTCTTTCACTATGAATGCTCAATGGGCTGTTTAAAACAGTACAAATGATTTCAACATGATTTTCTACAACAAATTGCAAAAGAATTTATAACGAGAGCTACACAGAGCTTAAGAACACCGTAATTCTTAACAAAGTTAATTTTCTTTCGATTGATGTAAAGACCTAAATTCATTGGAGAATATGTATTTGTTAAATAAAAACCGTCACGAATATAAAATGCTCTTTCAATCATCAGCTCTTTGAGTACCATCTAGCTCATCAATACATAATTTGCTCGTTTTTATTATCAATGTATTCAATCTTCCCATAATTTTTTCTTTGATCTTATATATGTATTTGAATTGTTTAGTTATGGGAAAAGTAGTAGCAAATGTAGTAGTAAAWGTACTTTGCTGAAAAAATTACTCGCCAACACTGTCTCTTCAATTTACACTTTTTCTCTCTCTCTCTCTGAGAAAAGTATAATTGTGGTCTTTCTTTCATTTTTCTTGCTACTCAAAAGACGCTCTTTCGTGACTCTCTACCTGTTGCATTTTGTTTATTTACCAATTTAACAATGTAGTGGTGATGTAAGCAACTCCTTAGCGGCGACTTTATAGAGCAGACAAAATAATACAGTGATGCAATTCTTGATGTTAATTGAATAATTAAATTAATTAYTTAGACTTATTATTATTCTCTCACATAGCAATCAAACTTTTCGCCGTATAAGAGTCTTGCCCAAAGATGAAGGCACTTTTAATGGATTGCAAGGGTTTCGTCGGGTAAAAAAGAAWATTTTTTCAACAATTTTTTCTTATATAAAAGRAATATTGTTTTTAGATTTTTTTATTGTTACAAACATACACTATGTATTCACAAAGAAATCCTGTAGTTTTTTGGTAAAAAAAAAATGTTTAAACTTGGAAATTGCGGCGCATAAGTTCTTAATGTTTGATCTCCGAAACTATTACTCGCATTAACTTGAAATTTTAATTAAAAAATAATCGATTTTTTGAAATCCGTAAACCCATATAACCCCTTGAAAAACAGAATAAAGCCATTTTCGATCATTAATATTTGTTTTTGTKYTCTAATCCCGAAAAAGTAAAGTGATTTAAAATACACCGTAAAGTTTTGTAAGAAAATGGAAAGMTTTCGAGTTGCACTTGATTTCCGTGGATGTTAAAACATTGTTCACGATTCTTGCAGAGATTTTCTCCTTCTCTATGGGTGAAAAATAGCCAAAAACCTTTCTACTAAAAAATATTTTGCCTATGTCCTATGCTAAAAGAAAAAATTGGATAATGAAAAGATGACGGCGTTTAARAAAAGAAAAGTTTTACCGAAAATTTCAGTTAAAAAAACTGGCAACTCAATATACTTACATATATAGGAAAATTTACACAATATATAAAAATAAATGTTAGTGAATGAGTCATTTCACTCAAYCAAATTTATTTTTGAGAAAAAACGCGTTTAAAGATAAACTGAGCAGCTAGTTTAGAAGGCTGTAACTCCAAAAGCTATTTGAGATATCGAAACAAATTTCTGGTGTCGAAACGGTCAGAATKTTGGAAAAGCCATTCGGTGCTAATTGTTAATCACGAACAAGTGTTTTTGATTGGATCAAATTATTCAAAGTGGGTCGAGAAAGCGTTGGCGACGAACCCAGTCCAAGACGTATATCAAAATCAGCGAATGATCAACACGTCAATAAAATAAAGCATTTAGTGCTTGAGAATCGRATACCTACTGGCAYCGTTGGAATATCGGAGGGATCAGTAAAAACCATTTTGAAAGATCATTTGGGTCTAACAAAAGTAAAAGCACGATTATTTCCAAAATCACTAATTTTTTTCGAAAAATARTGTCGCATTAAATTCTGTGAAACAATGCTTTCCGATTACCATGAGGTAGTGAAACTTACTATTAATGGCGATGAGTCTTGGATCTAAGCATATGATCCGGAAACGGACGATGAACCGGCCGAATAAGGTGGCAAAAGTGAGCAGAAGCTGAAAAAAACCACTCAAATMAGATCAAAAATCAAGGTTATGTTAACAGTTTTCTTCCATTATCGAGGTGTGGCGCACACTGAGTTCCATCMGACCAGCCGGAYAASAAAGAATACTATTTGAGTGTTATGGGTCKTTTCTGTGAARATATTTGTAAAAATGGGCAGTAATTATGCCCCGACAACTCTTTGGTTTTGCAGAGCATAATACACATTACTTTSAGAGGGACGACAYATGTAGATATTTTGAAGAATTATWTAAGTGTGARTTTTAAAATTATGAGCAAAGTCTTACTATTTTTTGCCCACAGTAATATATTTATATAAAAAATAGGCACAAATGAAGTATACTGTCGTCTACATGCTAGCATACGCTGACATGGTACAAAAATAGGTCTGTCTTTGAAATAAAATGGCCTGATTTTTAATTATATTTGACTATCACGCCAATATTATATACTTTKTTAATTCCATTGCGCCAATGACCGGTAAATAAATCTAAATCTGGTATCTAAATCAAGCTGTCGACATATTTCTAAATACCTGCAAGTCACAAGCACAACAATGCAAGATAAAGATAATAATAACAGAAAAATGGAAAAGCTGCAGCTCAACAAGCACACAAATTTCAATGTAATATGTATACAAATAAATTCTATGCAAATTGTTGATTTAACCTTTCATTTACAAAATCTCTTCGCATTAAGTAATCGAATAAAATAATGAATTYACATGACGCAATTGGTGCAATTGGTGCAATAATCGCATATGAATGGCTGCAGAGTTTGCTAGGCTTCCTCATGCCAAAAACCCAGCATGAGCGTGCGTTTTATGTTTGTAGGCATGCCAATCAACGGCAAATATTCTATCAGMGCAATATGTGTAATCAATTGGGCACATATAGATTTACCCAGACGCACAGCTGGTAGCCTACTAACGAAATATACATATATGTTCGTGTGTGTGCATGTGCATACCCAGAAAGAAATGTGATACCAAACGCTGCATACGGCTATATATACACATACATTTAGTTGTACTATATGCTTATAAGTTGTTGCTAACGTCAATACTTATTGATGTATATTTGTATGTTAGCTGGCATATTAGACATATTTAATATTTATATACCATAGATACATATGTTTGTGTRTGTTTGCTTGTGTGCTTATATGTGAAAATGCAAACTCGCCAGCTTCTGCTCATTTGCKCATCAGGCACGCCTAATTTGTAGGCACACAGCGAATCACGAACACACACTCGCCAACACTTGSAGTCATTGAGTACGTACAGGGCGTATGAGTTACGTGCTGCTACTCGAAATGTCATTAGAGGGTAGCGATCAAAAGTGTTTGGCAGCAGGTGTGAACAATGCGGTTATAGCGTATAACACTTTGTGCAAATGAATTTCATATAGAGTAGTTATGTTTCGTAGCGTGTGTGTGCGTGTGTGTATTATGCCTACAGTTACACATACCTATAAAGTGTAGACACGCTGACATCCTGTTGCGCTGCACACAAGTGTAGTTTATTTTTACAATAATTGCGTTGACAATGCAGCTTGAAGTATCTTATCACCGTCAACTTCTGGAATATTTTACATATATAACCCAAATTTTCGCTTTCTGCCACTTATTTGCCACTTCAATGGTGGTTCTACATTTCGGGGACGTACATATGTAGATGTTTGAAAATCGTAATTTATTCACTAACAAATATAGATATGATAAAATTTAATGTAAAAAATGAATAAGAGCATTTCCAATATTCGTATCACTATTTATCGTTTAGCTGTAGAATGCAGATATTTGTGAAATATACGCACAAAAAAAAAATTCATTTCAGCTGCTTTCGATAAATCAGTTTTTATGACAGCTATACTCTATACTGGTTCGATCTGAACAGTTTGTAAAATGAAAAATATCCATACAAGCAACTGATCAAGATCGGACATATAGCAGTCCAATATCGGTGGTTGCGTCAAATAAGCAGTTCTTGTGAAAAAAAAACTTGTGCAATATTTTAGAACGATATCTCAAAAACGGATATCCTTTATATGGCCTAAGAAGCTGCTTCCAMAGCATATACTTTGTTAAAGGTATAAGAAGATTTTTCCGATAATAATAATATCTATGGACTAGCCAAACTCCTTTCCCACTGTATCGATTAGTGTGTGTATATATCCTCCTTTTTCATTTTAATGACAATAAATGGCTCAAGGAGCGATTTTCGAAGCGGATATTAGAGTTSTTTAAACGGCTACACCAGTGTGACACTTTAAAAACGAAATCCGATAGATTATATTTTCAAAAATTTCCTGTCAAATAGGCAAGGTCGTATCTACAATAGTTTTCGGATGGCGGCATATTAACAAATTTTTCTCGAAACGACATTTTTCAAAATTGAGATAACGTAATGAAGCTTGATACGTGGGTTCCTTGCCTAAAAAGTAAGAATACATTTTTCGGAAGCTTCTATACCCAATTAAACCTAATTCGGCATATAATATGCAGCGTTCGTCCGGAAGTAATAGAGCTGAGTCGATTGCATGCTGCATGAATCCAATCAGTCGTCACAAAATGCTTGCCTTTCTGGTCATCAGTGAGCACTTTTGGGACCATCTTCACGCACACCTTGCGCATGTTCAAATGCTCCGTCACAATGTTATGAACCACATRTTTTGATACACTTAACATCTGGAAAATTAAACGAATACTTAGTAGATGATCTGAGTTCAAAACTTTGCGCACACGAGTCTTATATGAGTGTTTGTCGAAGTCACAAGTCAACCAGCACGGTGTTCATCAGCGACCTCTTCCCGGACCTCCAAAAAGGCCTGGTGCACCGAAATACCACTTCTTGCTAAAGCAACATATATAATTGTGTCAAAAGGGAATGCAGAAGAAAAATATTTCTCTTAGTCCCCATATACCTAACATAAAGATTTTCGAACTTCCAGTGTACATGAAGTGCACATATCTGGAAAATGTGATAGTTTAATATAAAGTTTTGAAAACACCTTTGTATAAGTATTTTGCCGGCTTTGCTCCTTGTTAGAGTATAAAATATTYGGTTACACCCAAACTTAACACTTCCTTACTTATTTGTCGATTCGTTGTTCAGGTGTAGTTTAAATTGACCGTTCCGAGTCAAATTTTGTCTTGATAATTGAACACAATGATACAGATACCGAAGAATGTGACACATACCGAGTAGCCTTGACGACACACTACATTTTAATGAGAATATATGAGAATATTGTGCACCAAACACTTTACATAAAATAAATGCAATCCTTCCTGCCTTTACCACTGGCACAGTAATCATATTTCCATATTGTCACACAGTCTTTCGCAGCAGCAACAAAACAGATGCAGACAGAAAAAAGCATAAAAAGCGAAATCCAAAATGCGCATTAACGCTGTAGCCAAGGGAATTAAGAATGGCTCATCACAAGCAGTAAAGTGTGACATTAACTATCTTAGACCGGCGTCATGAATGCTGGCAAGACGGCTCGCCGGAATTGCGTAAAATGTCGCAGAAAAGCAGAGAGAGACTAGCAGACGCACAGCATGGAAATTAGGCGAAGAAAAAGGCGAAWACAGCAGAAACGAGCGCATAGTTGCAGAGAGCACTTGGCACAGTAGTTGGCTGAGACTTTTGGGAAGCGGACTTAATTGCTTAAAAGCAGACAATGGCGACTAGAATTTTCTTTATAGGCGACTGTAATTGAAAAGCAGTCACCAGCCGTTGGCTAAATGGRAAGACAATATTACAATTCAAATACTAAGAACTGGAAAAACAGCACGGCTCTCAGGAGTAGTGAAACAAAGCAGGGAATTACAGCGCTTTAGTAARTTTGTGATGCTTTGCATGCACCATTATTTATTGCATTAAATAATGCAAGATTTATTGTTAACAAAGAAAGGCATGATAGTCGCAAATATGCCCTTGATTATAATATAGAATTTAACTGGAGGTTATTCGCGGCCTCAAATTCGAGAGTTTAATATTCTCTTTGACTCTGGTTAGCCAAAGAGCATCCGTTTGAAGGCGAACTAAAGTTAGAAGGCGAAATATACCCCTCTTCTTAATTAGGAAAGTTCCGATGCCCAGCTGATTGATGTTCTCGTTAGAGGAAGGTTGACTTCACCGCCGTCCAAGAAGTGCGATGAACGAGACAAGRACTGAGACTAGTAGATCCTTGTGCAATTTATTATAGGGGCCATATAAAGAAGCACAAATTTGGTGTGGGATTCGTGGKGGGAGAGAAACTCCGTCGCCGAGCATTCACCACGGGGGATGAACGTCTAGCCACAATCCGCATCAAAGCGAAGTTCTTCCACATATCGCTGATTTGCGCCCTCGCCCCAAGACGGTAGAGATGAACGATATGAAAAAAGATGCCTTCTATAAGCGCTTGAAACGCACCTATGACAGCTGCCCCCGCCACAAWGTCAAAATCGTACTTGGCGACAGAATCGACATTACAAGTTTTCGAAAGAAAGGTTCTGCGGATTATAGTCCTTAGCGCATTGGCCACGGCGTATATCGCCGACATTGATATAGTTCTGCAAATTAAAAATACAGCGACTACGCTAGATAGGTCATGTAAAAGTATTTGACGCAATACCCACGGGGGGAAGGAGAGTTGGAGGAAGAACTTAACTTCGTTGGAAAATACCAGGTAGAGAAAGATTTGGCTTCTTTRGAATACCCAATTGGCCCCAAGTAACGAAAAGAAAGAACGGCTGGCGTGCTGTTGCAAACTCGGCTCTAATCGCGTAAGCGTTGTCTACTCCAATAAAGTAGAAGAAGAAATCACTTTAGGGAAAAAATCTCTTTCGAAATCAAATSCGCAATAGTATTTTACAGAAGCCACATAAGTAAGTGTTAGACTTCAACATTTCAGCCAATCAGCATCTCTTCCGGAACTAAATTTCGTTTCTACAATGCTTCCAACAACTTAAGTAGGAAAAAGTTCGTCCAAATTAAGTGTGTCACATACCACAGTATAAACAGGCAAAACTCAGAAAAAGCGTTAACTACTTCTAAAGSGAAGCTTTTATACCCTTCATAGTTTAAAATTATTATTACAAAAATCTGAGTTTGATCRTTGAGTTTGTACGACAGCTATTTGTTTTTGATAATAATCSGTGCCGAATCTCGTGAAGATAACTCGTCGAAAAAATTTGTTTACTGTAGGCACGTGAGTTTGATCGTTCAACTTGCGATTTGAAAGACTTTTTCTAAAAACATGCCTCGTCAAAAAAATGTTTTCTCTATAGGGACTTGCGTTTGGTCGTACAGTTTATATGACAGCTAAATGTTATAGTGGTCTGATATCAGCGGTTCCACAAATAAGCAGCTGCTTTGGGAGACAAATACGTGTGCGAAATTTTAGATCGGCACCACGTAAACGTATATATACATATACACATGCGTATATATACATAGATAAACGGACACGRCTTAATCGACTCAGCTCGTTATGTTGGTCTCCAACATTTACTTCTGGGCTTCATAAACTTATTGGCAAACTTAATACACTTTGTAAAGGGCATAAAAGGGTATCGGCGTTGTATCGATTCCTATAAAGGCAACATAATTTTTTTGAACTCTTTCAATTTGATTACAAACCGCAGATGGCGCAACGATGAGGTTTCTACATTTACGAGCCATAAGCGACAACTCGATTTAATGGCGCCAACACGCACAACTGAAGAATGATGTGAACGCAAAAAAAAAAAAAATCGCACCAGCTACAACAACAAAAAACAGCAAGTGAGTGTATTACTTTTGAAACCCGACCAATTTGCTGCCGTTTAACATTTACTAACTACTGCTGTTGAAAGCCGCTACATATTCCCCCAACATACACCCACGCACCCAGAGGTATAGTCATCCAGAGACAGAGGCACACTCATATTCATAGCCCACATATGCTTTTTACTTATGGTACTACTAATATTTTACCCCACTTCCCACTTTCATTTGCTCTTGTTTTCGGGTATATTATGAGCTTTTGCTGGAATGGAAAATACGCGCGCCAATTCACATGTGCCGGAACACGAAACCATAGGGGRGAAACGAACCCGTTAAATTTGCATGAAAATCAAATTTGCTGAAAAAATTCCTGGTGAGTGCAGAATATTCGTAGAACGTTTCTGTCCAAAAAAAAAAACAAAAAAAAAAACACGGAAACTGTTGGAAAAAATTGTATAACTGTAGATGAAATTGGGTTGGAAACCGTACAAAAATACGCAAAAACTCCGTGACAAAGCGAGCATAAAAGCGCGTGGTCGCAGATAAAATTCTGTGCAATTTTCCACATCGTAAAGCGGCTTGGCAGTCAATGCWCTAAGGTGGTGAATATTTACGTAAATGTATAAATGTAACCGTACTTTTACTTCGTCGTGGTTTCAGCGGAAGCATAATTTTTATTGAAGTTAAATGATCAGAAATAAATACATCTAAGCATTAACATTTTATATCACTTACATTTATATGCATTGAATTATGACTTTTAATTAAATGGTTTATAAGACCAAATTATACTTTGTAGTACTTAATCCCTTGCTCTAACCTCGCTATGTGCGCAACTGTAGCCTCTTCTCTTGATGCTACCACATTCACTACTTGAAGAAAAGATATTGGAGCATAGAAGAGCAAATGTGGGTATTTATGTGAAATAATTTCTCAATAAAAGACTGTGAGTTGTTTTCATTAAATCTTTAATAGAATTCGACAGATAATATTGTCTTTAAAACGTAGTTTCGACATAAAAATAATTTTCATAAACAACCAACAGCCTTTTAATGTGAAGATATATGTATGTGTTTCTACAATCAGACTCTGTGATCTCATAATCGATACGTTCTTTCGATGTATATTCGAAGTCATTATGTATGGAGCTCGATTTCTTTTGCATGGCCACTAAGGGCAGGCTTGCAGAAGTACAGACGCTGAACCCAATTTTTGACGGTTTTCAAGCATAAATCGGTCGATACCGCTGCAATTTCAAATTCGATATTCGTACGAAGTTCATTAACCGTCGCTGGCTTGTTGGCATAGACTATAGACTTGACGTAGCTCCACAGGAAATAGTCTAACGGCGTAAAATCGCACGACCGAGGCGGCYAATTGACTGGGCCATTTCGTGAGTAAACACGTTCACCAAACTTCGTTTTCAATAAATCGATTGTGACATTCGCTGTGTGGCTTGTGGCGCCGCCCTGTTGGAACCACATAATGTCCAAGTCCATATCATCCAATTCTGGTAAACAATATGCGGTTACATTGAGCGGTAGCGATTCCCAATTAACAGTAACGTGCCGATTTGATTACCACGGAAAAAGTACGTCTCAACGACGCCGCCAGCCACACCAAACTGTAATTTTTTCGGGATGCAGTGCTGACTCATGGAGAACGTGTGTATTGCTACCTGACCAATAACGCATACAGGTATTTCGCTTATTGGCGAAGCTATTCAGCCAAAAATGAGCCTCATCGCTGAAGATGATTTTTCTATCAAAATCCCTATTATTTTCAAGTTGTTGCTCAGCCCAATTCACGAACATAAGACGACTCTGGTATTCAAGCGGCTTCAGTTATTGCGTCAATTTGATCTATTAAGGATATGTGCCAAGATCTTTGTACAAAATGCGCCACAACGATGTCACAGAGATGCCTAACGCTTGAGAACGATGTGTGAGAGACTGATTTGCGTTTTCCTCAATTGATGCGTTAGCGGCAGCAATATTCTCAACACAACGGACACTTCTTTGTCTCACTAGCATGGAAACATTTTGTGCTGAGTGTGTGAATTCAAAATTTTCACTAGGTACTTAATTGTTGATCTGATAGCACAATTATGATAGCACTCCCTGAAAATTTTTCTTGTTTTCCAAACTGAAATTTCCGCTCCGTGGAATCCGTTTTCAGTCTATCGRAGGAATAAAATAAAAATCGATGAAGGAACTGAAGGCCATACCAAAAAGTGCTTATGAAAASCATTTCGTCTGGTTGGGATTACTTTAATGGCGATGATTAATTAAATATTTTACAATTAGTTTTTGTCTCAACGTACATATTTTATACGGTCTCAAACCTTTCCTTCCTCTGCTCAGGATACAAAATAACTAATAACAATATGTTTTGAGCACAGATCCACCTAGTGGGCACTAAGCAATAACTGTTTATTCTGAAAATAAACAAAAAATTAACGAAAATCCAATYGTTATAGGTAACTTTGGCCATCCTGCATCCACGGGAGCCTATAATGTGATCTACTTAGTCAGAGTGGAAACTTATTTATATACGGTTAATTATTATCAACTCAACAGTATTCCTTAAAACCATTTGGAAGATATTTTATTGCGCCATAGTAAATATATAATATATTGGTTGTCAAAAAAGTCTTTTTTGCAGTACTTTTGCGGTATTTTTATTGAATATTCAATTGTTCATTAAATTTTTTTTGATGACTCATGCCCAGCTCTTGACCGATGCTACGGCTGCAACTATGCCGGTCTCTTTCGACCAATTCAGCGATTTCATCGCAATTTTCGACGACAGGCCTTCCGGAGCGTGGCGCATCTTCGACAACTTCTACACCAGAAAGAAAACGTTGAAACCATCGTTGTGCGGTGGAAATGGAAACTGTATCGGGTCCATAAGCTGCACAAATTTTATTGGCGGCTTAAGATGCATTTTTGCCTTTATCGTAGTAGTACTGTAAAATATGCCTTATTTTCTCTTTATTTTGCTCCATGTTTGCGACGCTATAACTCACGAACGACTTAAAAGAAACGACAATCAATCAAACACGTGTTAACGCGTGAAATGAGCTATATAGCATGACCCGATGCGTCGAATAAAACTAGAACTTCGCGCTCTCAGCGCCAACTAGCGAAAATACCACAAGACTTTTTTGACAACTTAATATCTTTTCGGCTTGGATTTCGATCTTCTATAGATAATATAAAACATTTTGACAAGAAATCCTTTTTAATTTCAAAATTATTTGCACATACTCGTATAATAATTATAATAACACAATTTATAAACATACTATTTCCATATCGTCTTCACATTGTGGGRTTGTGCTCTAGCTACTAATTTCCCTTGTCCTAATAATCAATTTCTGTRTGYAATAGCATGCATTCGCACACAAGCCACTATATATTGTATTAGCAAATGCTTGTTGTGCTTAATTACCTATACATTAATTTACATATATATGTATTTCAGTATCATATGTATAAATCGATTTGCAGATAACATGCCTTGTTTGTCGCTGCTAGTAGCWTTAATACATTACAATTACAACTCTAGTTACAATAATGTGATATCTTGCTGYATGTAATAAACACAATATACAGTGTTATACATTTGGTGACTAAGAGTTAGCACCGCACAATAAAATATTCCAAAACTATTTTGAAATTCAGTCTTAAAGGAGCACACCTAGAGTGGCAGTCTAAAACAGGCTACTGTAGCTGTTGTTTTAAGCCTTAAAAATATTTTGAAGAAAATATTAAAAATTTTTCGAGTTACACGCGATCTCCTTCGATGCTTAAATCAAAGGTCCTCCATTAATACAGTGATTTCAGCCTTCTCTGTGAATGGATCTCAAAATACAAAAAAATACTTACTAGAACGTCCGTTCAATGACTTGCGGTCGAACAAAAATTTACAAAATGACGACGTTTTTCGGCAACATTTGGTTTCAACAAGACGGCGCCACATTCCACACTTCGCTACAATCAATGGATTTATTGAGAGAACACTTCGGTGAGCRGATAATTTCACTTTTTGGGACGGTCGATTGACCACCAAGATAGTGTGATATCACACCGCTAGACTTCACTCAAAGACGTAGCCGCGGCCAATATTGCAAAGAGATAATAAGAGTGATAAGCTCAGTGAACTTTGCCATGTTCGTCCATCTGAATATGCGGGACAAAATTCAAATACCTCTTTCATCGACCCAGCTGGTGGAGGGAACCTTATTCTCTATGAACATCTCACAGTTATTGAGATATCAATATTTCTCCCAAGAAGAACAATACATGTACTTCCTTGTWTGGAAAACTTTTTTATATTATACAAAATATCTTCACGAAAATTTAAATAGACTATTGGACARGGTAACAGTGCAATCTCCAAAACAAATATTCATATCGGATTACCATAACATAAAGCTGTCATACAAATTTGTCGATCAAAATCCAGTTTTAGTACGGAAAACTTTTAATTTGTCAAGATACCTTCACGAAATTTGAAACGAAATATTGTTTAAACAACGGTACAAGCACAGAAGAAATTTTTAAGATCAGACAACTATAGCGAATGGCTGTTATACAAGTTTTCGGACCAAAATCAAGTTARATTTCCATTATGCTATAAGAAATGCACCTATGAAAGATATTATAGCTTCGGTGTAGATAACATTTTTTCTTGTTTTTAATTATAATATATAATTTGATATTAAAATAATCATATCACCTCTAAAACTGCATTAGTCAAGATCAAAATGCAATACAATTAAAAATATGGAATCCTTCATAAAAGTATGCTTTAAACTACATGAGCTTCAAAATTTTCGACGAATAAGAACAAAAGTTTTGTGCCCAACATTGAGACAGCGCTGTCACCAGCTCACTTCTGCGCTAACATTCATTCGTAGATTTTACTGGTGTGAATGTTCTGCATAAAAGGTTTAGGGAAGACTCACCTTTAAGCACATATTGAATTTCATATCCTCAAATAGCAATTACTGCGAAAAAACACTTATTTTATCACTTATGCACATAATCGCATTGATTTCTAATAATTTCTATGGCTGCGCAGAGCACTCACATTCATTTCAAGAGCGGTTTGAAGAAATTATTAAATTAAACGCAAGACTTAAAAATATTTTTACTCAAAACACTCACTGCAAATATATTGAACACGAATACTTATTTTTTCGTAATTTTATGCAAAAATTATATTTGTTGTACATTTTTCACAAACGCGTTGATGAGAGCGGCACGTAAATTGAAATGGCGGCGGAAACTGTGCAATGCAAAGAGTTGAAAGTGCATTTGACAGTTTACACCACGGTTTGTGGTGTTCACTATATGAAGAATAAGTTGAGTTGAAATGAATTTTTWAATAAATGTGTTTTAGTAAAGAAATTAAATATAAAATAATTGTTACTAAAATAAAGCAAATTTATTCAAATAAAAATATCGAATATGTGCATAACTTCTAATATAAAAATTATTTAAATATTACTACTTATAAAATATTTTTGCAGCTTTTTTTAAACGAATTAAACTTTTCTCCCAACTTGTCTTATACTTTTCTCTCAACGAAATTCATCTATTACATAAATTAACAAAACTATTTCAAATATTTTTCACTAATTTAACACTAAATGTGCATTTGCCTTGCCAAGTRATTACCTTTATTACTAATTGCATTCCATATCCGTGTACGACAGATGTCATTCCACATCGAACGAGATTTCAAAATGAATTTAAAACAATGGGATGCCAAAGCGTTTGAAAATTGTGTACAAAGGATTTACAAATGAAATAAAAAGAAAATAATATACTGCAGCTTCAACGAGGTGTTTACGCCTCAGAGGCGACTTTTTCAAAGTAAGTATAACTAAACCTTAGAACGTTCGTTAGTTTTTTGTATTGATTTTGTTTAAACAGCAGCTATATGCTGTAGGGATCCGATCTGAACAATTTGTTCGAARATTTAAGCATTGCCTTTGGATAATTTTCAATGACAAATTTCGTAAAGAAATATTTTCATCTAAAAAAAAGCACTTTTATATTCAAAATACGTTTTTCTATTATTAATAGTAAGTGCAAACTTTTATTATTATTTTTCAATAATCTGGCAGCAACGTTTTATTAATCGCATTCTTCAGTTTCCGCCGCCATTTCAAAAGTTCCGCACATGTTTCCGAATCGCGAGTGGTAAACTTTGTGATTTTTTTTAATTTTGTAGCACATATAAAGGAAATTCAAGGTTTAATTAGGCATAATGTAGTCTTAATTGTTTTTATTGTAAAAGAAGTAGCATATTTGTGATACCGGTGGCTTTGGTTAAGTAATATGCATAARCAAAGAGCAGCGAACCTTGCTTCGCAGGTAATAAAAGTGTAATATATGTGKGTGTGTGAACGGTAAGCCAGCAAGCAGTAGTGTTGAAAAATACAGCAAGAATACGAAAATAACTGTGGTCTAAAGTTTATAATATAAGTGAAGAGATTTTTCAGAAAATTTTCTAGTTTTTTTGTGGCATGGTTGTTTATGAAACTATAGAAAGTTCGGGATAGTTCTATAATTATAAATTAAGAAAAAATARRRGATAAACAAGAAAAAACATTAACTTCGATYGCCGCGAAGCTTTAWCTTCACAAAYATGACCTTCATAAATACAAAAGATTCTTTASAAGAACTCTAATCGTTKAGTTTGCATGACAGCTAAATGCTATAGTTTGGAGCACTTGAATTCGATCGTTCAATTCCTATGGCAGCTATATGCTATAGTAATTTGATCTGAAGAATTTCTTCAGGGACGGCGTCATTGCTTAAGTCAATAATCCGAGCCAAATTTCGAGAATTAAGCGGCTGATCAGTCGTTTCCGAACACCTGGAGAGTCAAGACACACATTTTCGCGCGACGTGTTTCTGTACATAGTGCAAAACGAAAAAACTAATACAAACAATTAATCTTAATCGAATATTTACCAAAAAATATATTTAGAACYTATGCTTACAATTGGATGCGAGTCCATTTCTCTGCTTCATATTTTTGCTGTGCGAATAAATTGGTTTCATCGTTAACGAATTTGTAAGTCAATGCCTAACATACATCATAACAAGATGGTGAACACAAAATCATATTACAMACACTTACGTAGTATCATATAGGCATATATAATATGTATATACGGACATATGGTTGTGTATTTAGGTATATGTATATTTGGCAAAAAAACGGAAACTACGACCATTTAAAAACATAAGCCTGGAGGGTATTAAACTTTTGTTATCTCCTGCYTTTCACCAGTCAGCTCGCCACTACACTGGTGCGAATGTGCTTGCGCCGATGTAGCCTTTTCAATACGCTTTCAACTTGGGACTTCAGTTTTTTATTACTTTGAATAATGAATGGCAACAAAAGCCTGTCGGTCCGTTACATACTTCCGGATTGAAGCTGTAAATTTTAATTTGAAAAATTCAAATATTGCGAAATACTACACTATAAAGTGACGGAATATCAACGACCCCACTAGTGTAAGTGCATGAGTTGAACGATAGAACGCATGAAGAGAGTAAATCTAAAATGAGCTTTTCATTCAAGTTGTTTTGATGAATTTTTATGCACAGTGGCTGTTGTGAAAGTTCTTGTATGTAAATAAAATATATGTAAACAAAGTGACAAAAACTACTACATTTTCAGATCTTTTAATATRAATCTTTATAGTCGCCTTCAAAATAGGCTCATTATGAGGTAATACAAACATTGCAAAACTTTCCATTCACTTGTTATAAGCCTTGGTCCTCAGTGCCTTTAGGCAATTAGTTTGAATGGCTTCATGGACCTCTTGGCTTGTTGCCGGAAGTGAGCCAAATCTGGTGAATAAGATTGCTTAGTGATGACTCCAGTTTTCTGGTGAGTCAAAGAGTTAATTCCAATTATGCCAGAATGCATAGACGCAATATCGTTAAAAAAATCCATGAAATATGGTAGTAAAACGTCCCAGTAGTATTCCTTATTGACCATTTGACCCTGTGGAACGAGTTCAAGGTGAACCATACCACGGTAATCAAAGAAAAGGATGAGCATCACCTTGATTTTTGGCAGAGTTTAACTGGCTTTATCGGATTCGGCTCATTTTTGTAGTGGCATTGGCTGGATTGTTGGACTTTTTTTTCACCAGTAATAATGCATTTATTGAATGTGTTTTAGTACGAGTTTAGCATT
>NW_017537490.1:1029846-1037646 GCF_001853355.1 Bactrocera latifrons | reverse complement strand
ATGGACATCAAACTTCACGCGAACCTAAAAATCGGTTGTACTAATCTAGAAAAAAAAGAATTTATTTATTCGGTTTATATATGCAGTTTAAATGGACCAGTCGGTGTCATATTTGATCAGATGGTAGTTRATTGGTTAGAGAATGCAGTTGCTTTTTACTTTCAGGTCTTGACTGTGGGCAAAACAGAAATATCTAAAACGTTTGCGATTTTATTTTTAAGCTCAGTCGATCTTTCCAACTTTATTTTAACCTCTTACCGCTATTAGAAACTACATTCATTCGAAAACTGTATTTCAAATCATAGACCTAATTTTTACAAAATCTTTCACAGATTCTCTATTTCTTGCAACATTCTCGCTGACTAGATTATTTTAAAGTATTTATTATATATAWTTATGATCAAAAAGCAGCTTATCTAAGGAAAGTAAGTTTTACCTTGACAGCCGAATTGTTAAATGATGTATGATGATGTTCTGTAACTGATCCAATAAAGTATCTACGTATCTCGGAAGTATTGGATTAATCTCAAACATTAACAAGGCTTTCTTAAATATATTTTTTAGTAATTCATCAAAATTTTTTCTCCCAGATAAACAATATTTTATAAACAATTTTAGGCCGAATTTTGATCTAAAATCCATTTTCTTTTTGAGAAACCGTCATTTTGTCAAAAGAATTTGTTTACTTCTTTCTACTATTTACTAGATTTAACATTACTTTAACGAAATCTGTTTTTTTTTTTTAATTTCAGAAGGTCCGGTTCAGAGTTATAGTGGTCATGGTAAAACGTCTCGTTTGAGAGGAGCTCCCTTAGATCAACTGTAATTTCTTTCCAAATAAATATTTTTACTAATACAAAGTCTTAAAATACAGCTAAAAAATGGCATAATATGTGCTAAAATGTGTCCATATATGCTTGAAAATCTTCTCTCTTCCATTCCAATTCCCTTTTTTTTTTTTGCACAATTTCTGCACACTTCGGTTCGAAAATTTTCAGTACATTTTCACTGTCACTGTTTGTTCATATCAGACTTACTATATATGTATATTCATATGCGATTCTATTACAAACAACTGTATAAATGTTTGGATATGTGCAAACTTTTAGCCTATTGTTTGCAATACGCTCACACACACTTATGAATATGCGAAATGTATWTACAAATTAGGGTGTCCGTCATATCGCAAGTTGATTTTTTTGTTTTGCAAACGCCACCTGAAGTTTTTGTKTTTGCCAATTTAAAAGGATCCAAGATATACAAGTTCGCATCATCATTGTACTGTATGAGTGTGCGCCATGTCGTATGAGCAACATAGAATTTTGAAGCCACTTGTATGAATGCTCATTACTTTTGTTGCATAACTTTAACTTCGTAGAACTTTAAAAAGAACGTTTTTAAAAATTAAAAAATCGTTAAGGCCCTTCTGCAGAGTGAAATTTTATTTGAATATTCTTTCTAAAAGATTTAAGTTTATTTACTTTGTAAATATATAATATGATCCATTTCGAGGTTCCCTGCTTTCTTTTAAGAAAAGAACACAGAAACTTCAAATTTAATGGGGAATGTTTATTATTATCCGAAATAGCATTCTTTGGTATTTATTTTTGAACATTATCTCTTTCAAGTGTTGGCCGCGGCTATGTCTCAGATAGTACATTCGTTGAGTTCAAATTTCGATTATTTTGCGGTGTGAATTGAGGCCAGTTTGTCCGCAAAGACTTTAGACTTTAGACTCTACAGGCAAATGTCTAACGGTGCGACATCACACGATCTTGGTGGCCAATCGACCTGACCGAATCGTGAAAATTTCTGCTCACCGAAGTGCTCTTAATAAATCCATTGATTGATGCGATGTGTGGAAAGTAGCACCGTCTTGTTGACGTCACATGTCGCCGAGATGATGAGCTTCAAATAGTGGAATATCATGGCGCGATGACTGTCGCCATTGACGGTTACATTCTCACCGGCATCATTTTTGAAGAAATATAGACCGATAATTCCACAGGCACACAAACCACACCAAACCGTTGTTTTTTCTGGATGAGATGGCAGCTCTTGAACCTCATTAGGTTGCTTTTTGCCCAAATGCGGTAATTTTGCTAGTTTGAGCCATAAATGAGCCYCATCATAATATAACTGCTTGACACGACTCATGCCTGATCTGTCAAAAAGAGKCTATTGTACCTCTACATGAATCACTCATTAAAAGATTTACCGCAAAAGATAAAAACATTCCATTTTAAACTTATAGTAGAAGTAAAATAATTTACAGTGAACATTTTTGAGGTCAAGACTGTACTCCAAACGACGTTTGTAAAAAAATCAACTYGCGAAATAACGGACACCCTAATACTTATGTATGTACCATATACGATGCGAGTATAACAAATAAAAACATTTGTAACATATTGGCAAAGCATAAAATATGCAGGCGTTCCGCTTTTAAATCAACCCCAGTGACCACGTTACACGGCTGTGCTTAATGCGTTCGGCCTTTTTGCAATAACGGCTCTCAACTTTTGGCCTCGAACTTGGTCGGAAGGGAATTGATTCATTGGCTTATTACCGTTTTTTCTATTTTTTTTTTTTTTTGATTTTAATGCTAAATTTATGCGAATGTAAATTTAGTAAAAAATTATCGAATTATTGTTAGGAATAAAGGTCATAACTTTTTTGTGTTTTTATATAATTGAGAATATATTGAAGTAGGTGGGTAACAGCATTGTTTCCTCTAAAGTTATATATGTATGTACATTAATATCAGTATAAAATAAACAACAATAAAACAAACGATGAAATTTTTGAATAAAACTTTGAATTCAACTCAGTTAATTAAACAGATAAAAGAGAACCTGAACATCCCTTCTGAAATGAAGAATGTTTTGAGTATGAAGCGTGTCAATGCTAATCTATTGCAAAAACGATATCGAGGAGAGTGATAGTGTATTTAAAACAATACTTGACAACGTAGCTAAGGACCCTACATTCATAAAACGCACCACTACTTGTACGATTGGYTTACGAATATGACGTCGAAACTATTCAACAATCTAGCGAATGAGCCGAAACAAAAACAAAACACTTCAAACTTGGTCACAAACCTAGGTGAGGTGATGTTGTCGTGCAGTCTACCGTTTATTCCTTTCAAAGAGTCAAACAGTCAGAACGGAATACTACTTTGCTGGTTTTAAGGCATCTACGTAAAGCAATTCCTCGTAAGCGACTCGTTTTGTGGGCAGAAAATATGGACTTTTACTACGATAATGCGCCGTTACATACGAGGATGGTTGTAACTGGCTTTTTAGCCAAACTGGAAACCATAGTCATCGCCAAGCTCTCATTCATTCATTCGTATTCGCCAGATTTGGTTCTCTATGATTTGGTTCTGTTTCGAAATTGAAAAATCCGCTTCAAAAAACGCGCTSTGAGTTCATTGAAGTCAGTAAAAGTTCTACGCTGAAGYTACTAAAGGCCWTCCCMACCGAGGCTTATATTATTGGTATACTTGTATTGCTCAGAAACCTATTTTTTAACARTCCGGGTCAAAATTGTTGACTTCATTCCTTGATGATATTTCTCTTCCATGCCTATTCGGTCAAATGAAAATTCTATTTTCAGGTTTTGTTACAAAAAAARACTTTAAGAAAAGATCGTCGATCTTTCACTTATGAAACTTGAACATCTTGTTGAAATTAATACCAAGCCCTATTTCCATGGCAAAGAAAACTGCGTTTTTGATAAGATCGCATGAAAGGGTTCATAAAAACTATTTAAACCCCCTTAGAGAATATAAAATCTTTTTTTTTTTTTTGTAGTCGACATTTTGCACTCAACTATTAACTATCTTCGAATGACTAAACGATTTTTAAAAGAAATGTCTTCGGAGGTTCACACCAATTAAGGACTTTTTCGCATCCCCGGCTGARTCGATTAACCACAGCTTAGAAATGATCATATATACACCATTCCWCTAATACTACTCGCCAATTTAACCCGACGAGCTTTCATAATTTAGACCAATTTAAATTTTTTTTTGAATTTAACAATTTTTTCAAATCACAGGCATAAGCATGTTACAGACGTACGGACATATTTGTCGACGCGTATATTCAATGAAAACTCAATATACGCGTGTATCCAATTGCCCTTTAAATACTCGCATATTGGCTTTTGTCTATCAAATTTATATATACTGCTGTTGAAAATGTTTTCTGCYAAAAAGATAAAAAGATCGGCGGAAATAAAGTTTAGAAATCATAAACCATTTGCAACAAATTGAAAAATGTAGTAAGGGGAATGGTTACGTATATGATTGTACTTAATAGCGGTATAGGCGCTGGCAGTAGGTGTGAAAATGCATTTATTGGCAATTCACATATACCGTTTTTCCACTTCGTTCAGCTGCAAATACTAAAATCAACCTAAAGCGCTACTAAGGTAACGGATTTTTTTTTAAACGAAATTTTTTTAACTTTTTTCAATATTGACTCTGACGTATTTTCAATTCGAATTTAAAATTTTTTGTAAAATTTTCAATTGAATATATTCAAAACTCGGTCAATATGAGTAACTCTGCGTTTATAGCAAAATTTCTTACAGAATCATCAAAATTAAATGGAAAAAATAGACATCTAGGTAGTGAAAAAAGAAAAAAACAAACAAGTGACAATTGTGGCAATTGTATTTTTGGCAGACATTCTTACTAAGAAATGCAAATTTTCTCTACGTTCTCTTTTTTTTTCGAAAATGAAAAAGGAGGACCAATTTCGAGATTCCCTATTTTTTTTTAAAGGAGAACACACGAAACTTCAAATTTAATGGGAAATATTTATTATAATTCGAAAGAACATTCTTTGGCACTTATCGTTTGAAGGTTATGTCTTTCAAGTGTTGGCCGCGGCTACGTCTCAGATGGTCCATTCGTTGAGTACAATTTTCGCTGACTCGTTCGAGCTTTTCGACTGCTAACTGGCGAATGGCACGCTCGATGTTTTGCTCCAAGTCCTGAATCGAAGCGAGACTGTCCACCTAGACTTTATACTTTACATATGCCCACAGAAAAAAAAAATCTAACGGTTTGATATCACATGATCTTGGTGGCCAATTGACTCAATAAACCCATTGATTGATGCAATGCGTTGGAAGTGGCGCCGTCTTGTTGAAACCAAATGTCGCCGTGATCACGAGCTTCAATTCCACGCATCAAATAGTCGGTTATCATGGCGCGATAATGGTCGCCATTGACGTTGACGTTCTCACCGGCATCATTTTTGAGAAATATGGGCCGATGAATCAACCGCCCTACAACCCTCACCAAACCGTTGTTCTTTCTGGATGAAATGGCAGCTCTTGAAACTCTTCAGTTTGCTCTTTGTCCCAAGGCGGAAATGGCCTCATCGCTGAACAAAATTTGTCTGAAAAACGTCGGATCTTCTTGGAACTTTTCAAGAGCGCATAGAGCGAAGCGATGTCGCTTGGGAAGATCGAGCGGCTTCAGTTTTTGCACAAGCTATATTTTGTGCGTTTTCAATTTAAGATCTCGACGKWAAAYGCSYCAAATGGTTCCATACGTCAGGCCGAGTTGCTGTGAACGGCGTCGAATCGATTCTCCATGATCTTCGTTTACATTCTCAGCAATGCCTATCATATTTTCTTCACTGCGTGCTGGCCCTGATCCATTCGTCCCAATATTATCTAATAAGGAATGCTGGGTCTCAAGATGAGTAATGGTATTACAAATACTACGCTCGATATGCTGATTATGTTGACCATAAGTTGAGTGAAGCGCACGAAACACATTCTTTACAGAACATGAATTTTCGAAATAAAGTTGAAAAATTTATAAACTTTGTTCTGGCGTCAGTCTTACCATGATGAAGTGCCAAATAATAATTTTGATMGGTCAGTTTGGGTGACAACTATAGGCTGGCCGATCTTGAAAAAAGGGGCCAGAGATTGTTTGTTGCCATGGACAAAAAATTATGCCAAATTTGGTAAACAAGTTTTCCATGGAAGAACATTATCCTTTATTCAATTTTTTGGGGAGGAAATCACTAGTTCGCAAGTATACTAATAATAATAATACGTCTCCGATTGCTTTCTAGGGCGAGGCCAACTTTATAGTTATATATTTAGTATATAATTACCGATAATTTTCATATTCTAGTGTTAAGTTAGTAACGAATTTAATTCCAGTGCTTCGGAAAGTTCGATCTTTCGAAGTCTAGAACTTATCTTAAAATTAGTCATTAAAACATAAATGTTTTTTCCTTCTTAGCATCGAATAAAGATAAGCCTTTCTGCCCATAAATTCTCCTAGAAGTCAAGAGACACTGTTTCAACAAACTATCCCGGTCTGTGTTTTACAGATAATCGTTTGTAAATCGGTGAACTCTCTCTATTCAGTTTTTTAATAATGCAGTCTTTGAGTAACTCTTTTTCTACACCGAATTGTTTCGTCTTACTCACAACGCGAAARTAAAACGATTTTGTTGCTATTTCCATTTCCATTTTTATTGACGTGAAAAACTGTCTTACGTGTTTTATCACTTATTTGTCTTTGCTACAAAAATGTTTTGTRCTCTCAAGTTTTGTCTGCGTGTCAAATTCATTCATTCTCATGTTTAGGGCGAAAGTTGGATAAGAGAAAAATAACTTAAATTGTTTCGCAGAAATTCAGGAAGGTAAATTAAAATTCCTGTTCATTCCTTTGCATAYATTATATGTATGTATGTGTATACAGGTACGGAGTTGTTAAAAAAGTTTTAAAATCTTATTGTTGTTTTCGTTATTCATTTTTCAAACACTAATAATAAAGCTGGATTAGTAAATTGTTCAAGTTCATCTTAATGTTTTTTGTTGGAACACCATTTTTTTTGGTATATTAGAAGGAAGGACAAAGAGATGTCTGATAACAAATATAACACTTAAACCGTCGTTTGGACGATTTTGTTTCCAAGTGAGACCTACCTAAGCACAATTTAACAGCTCAACTGAAAAATTAGTTCGTAAATACACATATCGCTAATCATGAAAGCATTGACATTGGAATATTTAGGTTAAAAAATAACAAGTAAAAAGGTGCTAAGTTMGCGTGGAACAGAGCATTTTATATGATGACTGAAATTATTCAACAAAGTCATTCCATTAAATTTTGTGTGCGAAATCAAATTTCTAATTCCGAAACATTCAGAATGTTGGAAAAGGTCGTCGGTGATAATTGTTTGTCGAGCAAGTGCTTTTGATTGATACAAATTATTCAAAGAGGGTCGAGAACGCATTGACGGCGAACCACGACAAAGACGACCATCAACATCAACCGATTATAAACAGCAAGAAAATAAAGGAATTGAGCGATCTCATCGTTGGAATATCGAAAGAATCAGTGAAACCCATTTTGAATAATAATTCGGGCCTAAGAATAGTAAAATCACGATTGGTTCCAGAATGAAATTTGTTCGAAAAACACCGTCACATTAATGTCGGTAAAACAATGCTTACCGACTACCACGATATCATGAAATATATTTATTATTACTGACGATGAGTCTTGCAACCATGCTTACGACGCGCAAACAGACGACAAATAAGTTGAATATCGTGGCAAAAGTGAGCCAAGCCGAAAATCAGGTCAAAGCAAGTCAAAGAATAAGGTTATGTTGACAAGTTTCTTCGATTATCGCGGTGTGGTGCCCTCCGAATTCCTTCCAATCGACCAAACTGTCAGCAAGAAATACCATTTGAGTGTTATGCGTCATTTGCGCGAAGCTATTCGTACAAATAGGTCAGAATTATGGG
>NW_017537490.1:1026463-1029430 GCF_001853355.1 Bactrocera latifrons | reverse complement strand
CTAGTAGTAGTATAAAGTAAAGTGTTGAAAACCCCCAAAAAAAACCGAATCTACAGCTCTTAGTTTCTTMTTCTTCTTAATTGGTAGTCGTAGACACCGCTTACGCGATTATAGCCGAGTTAACAACAGCGCGCCAGCTGATAGTTTAGGCTTAGTAAAAATAGAACGTTATACGGTAGAACAACGTGTCTTCWTTATTAAGCAATATTTCAAAAGAATTTAAAGCTTGGTGACCACAGTGGGAAAATTTTATTCAAAATCATACATAAATAAAATAATATGTCAACAGSAAAAAAATCTTAAATCTGTGCCGCACGCTATACATATGACAAGCCTTTCAATAAGAATATTTTCAACTGCGAGTACTTCATGAATTAAATGAGACCATTATATTAGGAATAGAAAAATACAAATATATGCATTTATAAAAACATTCTTGAACTAAATTACAGATATGCAAGCAATCATATGTATAACTACATTTATATAAAATCCTTCAAACAATAGCTGTAATGCATATGCTTTATGTGCTTATATGTTTGTATAYACGTGCAAATGTATCAATGTTTGTTTATCCCAAATACCCAAGAGTACGAGTAGTTTACCCTCCATCTGCCACTTAGTAAATTTGGTGTCAAGCCCAGTGGTTAAGCAATTAATCACACGTCCTATRTGTTTCAACAAAAGATTTTCATCCATTGTATTCGTTTTATTTATGACAATTAAATTATGTAAACCACAATTACAAAGAAATTTTCTAAACTTCAAAACACCACACGAAATTCRTATTAAAGTGTGTTAAAAAATATCATGTCAAAGCTTTGTTCTACTMTACTTATGTGTATGTGTGCTCACACAATATCAATTGCAAATAGCGGCGTTTTTGTTTTTGYGTGGTTATACTTTTGATAGCAGCAGTTTTATTTGAATTTTTTTCTCCAATTAATTATTATTTTATCAAGAATWTTCGATTGCTATTTTTACTCATGTGCAATGACACATATGTATATGAAAATGAARTATAATTGAAGCAACCGTTCAAGCGTTTTTAAGTATAGCCGTGAGCAGGAAATATTTTTGGAGGTCTTTTCTATTGTTATTGAGAATAGTCCGCAAGACATTCTTCTCAAATTAAACCGAAATTGTTTTCAAAAATGAATTCAACAATTTTTCAGAGTCGGTGAAGCGAATTTCCGGAGAATTTTCAAAGAAAACAACTTTTTTACGAAGCCGCTATTTTGTGGATATCAACATTTTGACTAGTTTTTCGATCATTACTTGTGTATAATATTAATAATTTTTCGGTTTTGGATTTGAGCTAGAATTAAGCAGAGAAACCTTCCTCACCAGACAATTTTTTCGACGCTCATCCTGGAGATCGCTTACGGGCTGCATGGGAACAAAGTGGTTTCAATTATTCGAGAAATTTTAAGGATTATTACATATTCTAAATATACAGTATTTATATTTATTTATTAAACCCAATGCCTCTTCAAAATAAATTCACGATTTTTCTCATTTGCAAGTGAAAATAATCCCTTAACCTTTAGACGCGTGGCGGTACCTCCAGAAACTACTACTTTTTTGTAAAATTTTCAAGTATGAACATGCATTTTTAAATATTACATCACTGCACATGTTTCTTTAATATATATCCGTTATCTTTTAGCTTAGTCGCTTTGCTGTCATTTTCATTTTGAGTTAAGTAAGAGTTCTTTGGAATAACAATTTCAAGGAAAAGTTCGTATTTTCAAGTGATTATTGTGAATGTATATTATAATTAATTAGTACTGAAAATTTGGAATCTTCATCTTAGTTTTCAATTTAATTTGATGTAGTAATTGTTGATAAAAAGTTTACAAATTTAAATTTTATGAAATAAAACTTAAATGATCCCTTGATCAAGTGCCTAAAGGAAACGTCCGGCGTTTAAGGATTAATTTAGTTATRGCAGTTATAATATTTATAATTCTTATGAAATAAGTGCATGCACACAAATGTTACTCATACSCATTGTCATCTCATGCAATGCTTCACTGCAATCCAATAATTAGTAAAATATGATAAGCGTCTCTACGAAATAACGGCTTTAAAAAATTTAAGTAAAATTAAATAAAAATTCCAAAACTTCCAAAAAAAAACAGTGAAACAGTTACTTTAATTGTTCTTCTTGTTAGTCTGCMCTAAAACCCTTAACAGGTTTATTTCTTAGAACATAAAAGGACAAAGAATGATTTATACATATTTTGATTTTGCATGGTCTGTCTACAGACATACGCTATAGTGATCCGATCTGAACAATATGTTCAGAGATTATAGATTTGCCTTTGACAATAATATTGGGTAGTCGATCAAGTCTTTTCGTATTTTGTCAATAGATGTCGTTGCAGTCGTATATTTAAGTGTTACCAATTACAATGTGTCATACTACTATATAGTGTTGGAAAGGTGAGATTTTAAACTCCATTTAACCAAAAAAAAATTAAATACAGAGAAAGAAAAAATGTTACAGGTGTTCAAATATAAGTGAAAATAATTAAGAAATCCGCAATATTTTGAAATTTTGTATAAAAGGTTAAGCACAACAATGGTTCATTTGCTTAAAATAACTTCGAAATTTCGTTTTGAATGATGAAGTTTTATACTGACTGATGGATAGTGTCTCTAGCGAAAAAATGTCAAAAAGTGTTCACCAAAATTGTACAGTAAAAAGTCATGAGATGATCTGACCGGAAGCTGACTATCAACCGGCTCTATATAATTGAAGCAGGCACCGTATCTGGCGAGGACAAAGGTGACTGCTGTGTGTTGATGTAATTCGATTTAAAAAGGCATGAGATTCTYTAACGGGGTGCTAGCTACCAGGTGGTTCTATATAAGTGAACCASGAACTGTGGCTGGTGAATGCAAAGATGGCTGTTGAGTGTCGATGTAATTCGATCCAAAATGTCATGAGATCATCTGACG
>NW_017537490.1:1001353-1025433 GCF_001853355.1 Bactrocera latifrons | reverse complement strand
GACTGGCGCGCTGTTGTTAACTCGGCTATAATCGCGTAAGCGGTGTCTACGCCAATCAAGAAGAAGAAGAAGGAACTGTGCCTGGTGAGTATAAAGGTGATTGTCGCGCGTTGATGTGATTCGATTTAAAAAGTCATGAGATRATCTGACGGGATGCTAGCTACCAGCAGGCTTTATATAAGTGACTCTCGCACTTTGATGTAATGTAATCAAAAATCATAAGCTGGCCTCATGAGAGCTGGTTGCAAGCTGGGTTGCCAACCTAGGTCACCCTGCCTAGTCAGTGATTAGGAGACTTTTGCTTCTCGCAGTAATTTGTTTTGAGAGGTAAAAGGTGACTACACGGGAAGCTGGCTCTGTATTAGTCAAAATCATACGAAAAAAGCCATGTTTTTATGWCATTTTTCCTGACGACACAGTTAAAATTTATTTATCCAACCAATCTTACATTGAAGTATGACATTCRAAAARTGTCTTATCAATTTTTTACAAAGAAATATTAAAAAATATGGCAATGACAGCAATTGTCCGGACAGGTCTCGAAAAAAAGTTGAATTGCGGTGCCCCTCATAACTCTTTGCTGGATCATCCGAAATCAAAAAATGAAAGTTCATTCGTTAGATAATAGTTTTCCCCAGGTAACGCTGTAAGGGTTTTTTTTTGAAATTCCAATTTTTGAATTGCTTCGAAGACTTTGAAGTGAAAAACACAATTTTTTTGGGAAAAAATCGACGAATTTGTTATTGTGAAATCAAAAGTATGAACAAAAAAACTCTCCAGCGTTACCTCATAAMATATGTACAGAAATAGTGTTTRAAATTTCAAAAGGATCGGTGCAGTAGTTTTGAAGTTATGAGGGCCACCGGCTTTGAAATTGTGAGTTGTGGGAAAAACGCTTTAAAGTTTTAAACACAAAAAAATCCAGTGTAAAACGTTTATTTATTTATACTCATTTACTCATAACTTCGACAATTTTGCTTTAATTGACTCGAAATTTTAACACAAAATTCTCCAGATATTATGCATTCAGTTTGAAAAAAATATTTTATACCGCCTTAAAATAAAGTAAGTGGAAGTAGGGGTGTATATTGAATGAAATTATAGACCTCGAAACCTTGAAACAATAAGAACGCAAATGATCTGTTCCTATCACAAAAATATTGATTTAAAAGATTTTTTGCCACTAAAACTACAACCACCGGAATTGCCCGATTTAAGTCCGGCCACAAGCATTTTCAACGAATTCCCAAAGCGTTATTTGCTGCTATAACAAACACATTAGGCTAAACGGTCATTTAGTGCAAATGCAATAGCTTCGTCAATTGATTTATTTATTTGAATATAAGCAAATAAAACAGAGTTTAAATACAATAATGTTTGTATTAAAGCATTTTAGAAGGCAAAGTATAATAAAAGACTAAATATTCATTCGTGTGCACCAAGTACACCGTGCACAAATAATATAATATTCCAGCTACAATCGTATACATGCTCATACCTACAAAATCCGATTGTTTTACTGGTTTATGATAAGCGCTATAGTTTTATATGTGGTTGTACATACAATGGAATTTATGATACAAATTTATAATCCGTACATTGGAATGTGATGTAATATTATGCGCTTACATTAATTGTTTTTTTTTAACATTTTGCTGTTAATAACATTTATACATTAAATACAATTCATATTTGAATTGCTAGAACACATAAAATGTATAGTTCAATTGTTTTTATATATACTATTTAGATTTTTCATCAATATAATAATACTTTAAGTAACGCTGCAATATGAGATTTTCAACATTGCTGCAACGGTATATGTGTACGTGTATATAGGCGGCAAAAGCCAATAGCCGGGAATTTTCTATCGTAGCAATATCATTGCTTCATAACATTTAAATTCGTCATACTGTTCAAACATGTGTATACTTTTGTGTATATATAAATATTTTTCTGTGATTATATAATATTTGTAACTGTTTGCTTACTTTCATGTCAGATTTTTAACTCGTTATATACTATTATATATTTTTTAATATAATTAGTAAATATACATATGGCAGAAAGATTTTGACGCATATTTGAGTTTGATTAAACAACGGGCGAATATGCATTAAAAATTTTTAAGTCAAAATACTCAAGTTGCAACACAATTTACATTTTCAGTCACACCCAAACACGCACGTAATCTTTGTCTTATTGGTACCTGTAGGCAGGTCTGTGCTATTTTTTACTTTTCACATCCACATGCCGACAAGCTTAGCCTTTCAACATACAGCGTGTGTAGAATTCGCGATCTATAGCATCATTCGCTATATAATTCGACCATTTGAAAATCAGTGCGAAAATTTCCTGTGCATGCAAATATTCCAGCGCGATGCTTAGAAAGCAATTCCAAGTGTAGAAAAAATGCTGGTTGACATTATCGACCGTTGTTACGCATTCACAATTAACACAACACAAGCGCCCTTGTTGCAAGTCAACGAATTGTTCAAAGCAACGCGCCCATGCGACTAAACTTAGGCCCTTGCCGATTTCCAATAGTAATTCGGGTTGCCGGTAGCTTAAAATGATCGGCACGACTTTATCCACRTTATTTTCAGCCATATAGAATTTCGCTAATACATCCAGCAGTGCTGGCACTTGCATTAGCACATCAAAGCATTTCACCTGCTCATTACGCGACCAATAGTAACGTAACAATACCGCGCCCAATTCATGAAAGACACAAGTGTTGTCAAAACGCAATGGAAAGGCACAATTATCGCAACGCACTATATCCGCCGATGTATTGAGCAGYACAAAACCCTCCGCTATAAAGTCGCGCGTGTAATCGTCCATTTCCCAAATAAGCTCTGTATTCAGGTAATTAAAGTACATCTCATAGCAGTTTTTACGTGCCTGTTCAGCGCTATCGCCATGCTCTTGCATTACCTTCTCCAATTTGCGCAGCAAGTCGATTAATTCGCGCGCAGTGTATTCGTCGAATAATGAGCGATAACGTTCTACGAAATTTATGTTGCTTATTTTTGCACTTTTACATATTAAATATAAATTATATATGGTTTTCTCCTCGGCMCTTATATTATGTCCATTATTTGTAATATTTTGTTTAGCTTCTGTGACTTGTGATTTTTTTGTTCGACACACAATCTCTTCATCTTTTTCATAGATCGCTTTAATATCATTAAATGGTATTGAACGTTCATTAGATGGTATCAGTTCTCGTACCAATTTCTTTTGCTCCTCAGCGAATATATTAAATTTATATTTGATAATATTTTTACCAAATTTTCCGGTCACTGTCAAGAGCGCGTCTTTGAAATGTTTTTCACTACCTTTAGTGGAGCGAATATTTTCGCAAAAAGCATTTTCTAGTACGTAAACCTCTTTAGCCGGTGGCGTATGATTGTTATTGGCCACAAACTGTATACCGCTGGCACCAACGCTTGCACTACGGTCTGTGGTGGCGGAACTGCTACCGGTGCTGTTATTATCCCCAACGGCTAAAATGCAACCAAAAACACGTATATTAAACATTAAAAAAATWATATACTATATATATATATTATATATAATAAAAAAATACGAACAATTTACTCACCTTCACACTGCATAATAGCATCAAATATAACCGATAAATCATTTAATAACTCAAATTCTTGACGATTAATTAAGAATCGTTTGATTTGATTGAGTATATTCAAATCATAATCTTCCCGTGCTTTATCTGCAAAATATTTTACATGTTTCCGCATTAGACATGCACATTCCAACAGTTTTTCCTGACGCACCAAAGCGCAAGCATGCGCCTGCAATAAAAAAGGTAACATTTAAAAACATTTCATAACAGCATTATTTTAAAACGTATTACCTTTAATGGACTCAACTGAACACTGTATAACGAGCCAGTTTGTGTAAAAATTACAATCTCCTTTCCAATTACACGACAATCCACTATACGCTCAAATTGGTTGCACCACAAAACGACCGTCGATGTGCGCATATCAAATACATACAAACCGAACTCGGTAAAAGTGAGTAAAAAATCTTTATTGAGCATTTGAATTCTAGCAAATTGTAAATTTTGCGACTGATATTCGAGCATTTCATCGTTTTCTTCGTATTTAGAAATCGTTTCTTCTTCAGTGCCATTGAACTTGTGTATTTTCACCGGTGGTATAGCTAGCGCGGTTTTAAATTGATGCGTTTGCAAAACTTCGCCTTCGAAATCTACCTCCCAAATTCGTGAACCTGGCCGAGAACAGTAAATGCGTGATGGTTGGGTAGTTTCATTGGTGGAAATTGCAAAGCAAGCGCCAAATGCACCATCTCTCGGACGATTTCCAATCTTAAGGAAATAATTGAATTACTTCATTATTTATAATATGATGACAAAATGGCATGCATTTACCTGTTTATATTCCTCATACTCAGTATTACATAAAATACATTTGTTGCAGTTGGAAACAAGTAGTAGTGACTCAAAATCATCAATTTGCACTATTGGCGATTCCAGAAATAAAATAGGGTGCACACCCATATTGAGTAAAGTCTTCCCCTGTTAATTATATGCTTATAAAATTATACAAAATTTTTAAATTTATAAACAAATATACTCTGACTTACAATAAATGAGGAAAGTAGCACTAAGTTTACTTGTCCACGTGTATCACCATAGTAAAACTGCTTCTCATCCTGCGTCCAATGTATACATGTTACTTGTAATGTTTGATCGCTACTGAGATTCGTGAAGATCACTTGTGGAGTTGTATGCGTAGAAATGTTTATAGCGTACACACAGATCATTGACCGTTGTGTAGAGAATGCGACATATTTTTCATTAGCTGATATAGCTAAATGCGTCACTGGTCCATGTTTATTCGGTATCAATTGTAAAAATTTACCAGAGCAACGATTAAAGAGGTACAATGACCCAGAAGTAGCTCCAAAAATTACATAATTTGTAGAAATGTCGAAGCAAGTGTACTAAATAGCAAAGAAAATGTAAATTATATTATAATTTAGTGTATATTGCTTTTTAAACAACAGAATGACCCTCACCTTGATACGATTGCTGTGTTTAAGCGGCTCATGTAAAGTTTGCGAAAAATCAATAAAGTTAGTAAGACAATATAATTCCGTCATTGTTGCTCATGCCAGAGAAGACTACGATTCGAAGTGATTTATTAAATGCAAATGATTGTAATAATTTTACGATTTTAATTCAAATATAAAAAACAATATTCATCCGAAATTAACTTGTCTACCTTCACCAGTRGGAAAGAAATTATTACAACAATTGYGAAAGGTGAAAGAAARTGCCAGATGATTCTAAAGTAATGATAAAAAAATAAAGGGTGCTTCTTTATATATTGAAATATGTCGGGCAACACAATGACCACAACATGTAAAAACATTTGAAAATTTTACCTGATATCTGAAACGATTTTTTAGTACAAAGAGAAATTAGCTATATATTTACATTATATAACATTTAATCGTTTTTTAAATTAAATAATGTAACTTTGGAAAAGTATGGCAGCCCAAAATTTATTTCATCTTTATTCACTTTTATCACCATGTATTGTGTTTTGCTTAGACCTTCTTAACATCTTTCTACAKTTGCATCTATTGCTGTTCATTAGTATTGTAATTCTCACACAATTTGTATAATTCTGTATTTTCCGCGCAATTTTATAATTTTTTTTGAACTACTACAAAAAATTTATTCTTTAAAGTCTTTGCAAAAAGAGTTAGATATATAAAAAATCACACGGCTTTTCATAGAAATAAACATGTCGTTCCATTTGAGCACTAAGGAGCGTCTATTACTTTTGTTAGATGATATTGAATTAGTGGCTAAGTAAGTTACAATATAAAAAATATAATTCGTTAAGTTTGYCATTTTCTACCTACTAGAGAGCTGATTGAAAATACTGTTGCGCCAAAACATCAAAAGATTTCTACTGCTGACCATACCGCCCTTGTGGATTTACTGGTGTCCAAAGATGAAGAATTCCGAAAAATGCTGGAACTCGCCGACGAACAGGCTAAAATTGAACAGAAAATGGACGAATTACGCGCTAAAGTTGARGTGCAAGTAAGTTCTAATCGCTATTATCATTTGATATTTTTTATTAAGCTAGCCCTTACTGCAGGACCGTGAAATACAAAAACTACAAAAATCATTGAAGGAAGCAGAACTCATACTTTCCACAGCAATCTTTCAAGCACGCCAAAAGCTAGCCAGTATTAATCAAGCGAGAAAGCGACCGGTATCTTCAGAAGAACTTATTAAATATGCACATCGCATTAGTGCAGCAAATGCAGTGAGTGCACCGCTTACTTGGTGCATTGGCGATGTGCGACGCCCCTATCCTACGGATATCGAAATGCGCAATGGTTTCCTGGGTAAATCAGATTTAAATATAAATGGTGGTGGTGTGGCACACCAAAATAATGTACCCGATGCACAACGCAGCATGACGGAAGTGCCRAATTCTTTTCAAAATCAATTCAACTGGAATAATCTGGGTGAATTACACATGTCTATGGGATCTACCGGTAATTCAGTTGCTTTAGAGACACGTGCACATAAAGAGGCWTCTCAAGATGATGTCGAAGTTATGTCGACGGATAGCTCTAGTTCGAGTTCCAGCGATTCACAATAAACGAATTATGAAAATACCTATCTTATAATTTAATAATAAATAGCTACCGCGACTTTTATATAAAACAAATTTAACTTTTTATTGATACAAAAAATACAAACGATACTAAAACATATCCTATAAACTAAGTTTTTTGTACATAAGACAATCCTTTGCTATTTGGATTTAGGCAGTGGCATTAACTCGAATGCACTACTAGAGCTCGATTTTTTACACAACCAAGCAGTATTGCCATTTTTACTGGCGCCACCTCGACCTCTAATACTAGTACTGGCGACAGCTTTYCGACGCGCCACTTTTGGCRTTGTACTACTTCCTCCTCCCCCTTTCGCGATTCCGCGTTTCGCGGGGCTTTTACCGCTCGTTGGCCAACCTGTTGTTTTTTTCGCACGTTTTGCGCCGCCACCACGCCAAGCACGTTTACGTTTACCTCCACGTCCACTGCTGTTCATACTGCCTTGAGAAGCTGCTGCTGCTGCCCAACCGGTCTCGTCATCCTCATCGAAATCATCAGAAACTAAGGTTGGCGGCCGTGTATCCGCTTTCGTTGTTTTGTTCTTGTTGGCTATTTGCAATTGTTGCTGCTGATGCGCATCTTCCAAATCCATCAAAAGGCACAGCTTTTCGGCAGCATAATTGCGTGTAATTTCCAACATTTTACCACCRTATTTTTCAAAATTCGCTTTTGTTACGTGAGGTATGCTCAACATATCCTTCTCAGACTCTGGTAATTCTTCTGACATCGCTTTTAATGCTTGCATATTCATTATACTAGCCATAGTAACACTWCGCGCCGCTGCAATCGTCCGACATAAATCTAAAAGGTCGGAATAGCAACGTTCATAAATTGAACGTAGTTGTGTTGCCTCAGCTGCGCTGTCTTTTGTAACCTCCTTACTAACTCCAGGCAGTGGGCGTTTTGCACTCTCTTTGCGTGAAATAGCAAAATTGACTGGTTTAGTMTCTTGCATTAGCACCTGCACTTTGGGGCCCAAATAAATATATGCTTGCGGTATATCATTGGAAAATATTAAATCTTCACGCAGGTATCCCTCCAAAACCATTTTTCGCAACAACCGCTGTATATCCGATTTGTCCCAATCTTTGAATATAGCATGATGCGCCGTTTTGTCATGACCACATTCTACAATGCGTTTAATTAGGGAACCCTTCAGTACATCAGCTGAAAAAAAAAAAAACAAAATAATGACAAAATTATCTGAAACAAATTCAAACTTACCTATATGTAGTAGCGTGAATCGCGAGCGGCCACTACATATTTCTTTTACAGCACGTGCTACTTTGCGGGATTGCTCCAAAACATTTATTTCCTGTAATTTAATATTTAAATTATTGTTAAAATTTTTAAAGACATTTTTTCGTAAAATTATTCCAATCTGGTAATAACTAATGAATGATCGTCGTTTGCTATATTTACCTGATAAGTATTTTTCTTTAGGCAATTATCACAAGCCGTCTCTCGTCGTTCGAGACATTGTTCGCTGGTAAAATGTTCGCCRAAGTAATCGAGTTGTTGTGCCCGTCGACAATCTGTAACATTTTCACAATAGCCCACAATGCGATTCAAATTATCTAAATGTATTTTCTTCACATCAAAAGCCACGGTATTATCCACTAAAATACATTAATTTTAAATTGTAGAAAGTAAGAAATGTAGCAAATTTAATTTATATGCACTAACACTTCTAAGCACTTACAATCTAAGAGCTTTTTCATTCTCATCATATCCGAGTAATTGTAGTAGAGCACACAATGCGCTATATCACCATCACGACCCGCTCGTCCAGCCTCTTGATAATAACCTTCAATTGATTTTGGCAGTGAAAAATGCAGCACAAAACGAACATCTGGCTTATCGATACCCATGCCAAATGCTATCGTCGCACATATGACGCGAACCTTACCGGTCAGCCAATCCTTTTGACGTGTCTCGCGCATAGRATCTGTTAAACCAGCATGATATGCGAGCGATTTAATGCCAGATGCATGCAATTTGTTCGCCACATCTTCGCATTCTTTACGCGACAGGCAATAAACTATGCCACACCAGCTGGAAGGACGTGCACTTATAAATGATTTAATATCATCCAAAGTGCTAGCGCCGCGTTTAGGTAATACGGAATACTTTAAATTGCTTCGATTAAAACTAGATAGGAACCACTTTGTGTGTGTTAAGTTTAATTGGCGTAATATATCAATGCGTACACGTGGAGTAGCTGTAGCGGTTAATGCCATTGTTGGCACTTTGGGAAAACGTTTACGCAGTATGCCGAGGCGCTTGTAGTCTGGCCGAAAATCGTGACCCCACTGTGAAACACAATGAGCCTCATCAATAACAAAGCGACTAATGTAATTTTTTGCATATAAATCATCAAGCAAGTCTTGAAATTGTGGTGAGCTTGAAATTTTTTCGGGTGTAACGTAAAGAATTTTAATACGTGGCGGGCTTGTTTTCAGATCACAGTAAATGGCACGCACTTCTTGCAGTGTCTGCGTACCAGATAAATTTTTCGCATATATCTGTTATAAGCAAGCATTAGTTATAGAAAAATTCTGAAACAATAAGAGWAATACTCACATCTAATGATTCCAACTTATTAACCTGATCCAAAATTAAGGATTTCAATGGACTAATAACCAATGTAACGCCTTCGCTTAGTAAGGCGGGTAACTGATAGCAAAGAGACTTTCCACCACCCGTGGGCATTAAAACAAAACAGTCATGCCCTAATAATGCGGCGTTGATCACCTGCAATTGGTTGGGTCGAAAGCTCTTCAGACCAAAATTGTTGCTCAACGCTTCTTTGACGGCTTGCGAATGCGCATATTTAGTGCCATCGAACTCACCGGTAATACCATCATTATGTGTATCTGCATGAAAATTACCATCGATTTTTTGCGCCGGTTTCACGGGTGATAGATTGGAGGTTATCGCAATTGATGTATTAAGCTTCCGCATACTTGCAGCACTTGTTGATGGCATGTCATCACATTCATCCTCACTAAGCGTAATATTCGTTATCGGCACAACCGAACTTTTATTGGGGATAGACGATTTTGATACTGGCGAATCGAGCAATATAGCTTGTGAAGCAGCTATTTCAAATTTTTCAGGATCGTAAACTTGCCATCCATCATCGTCAGTTTGTGTTGACCATTGYTGCAAGTCTTCTGGCGATATTTCTGCCGACGGAAGGGCTACCGCTTTAGCATTTGTAAATTSTTTCGGCGTAGCTTTGTCTTCAAAATCTTTATACGAGTAATTGTTGTAATTTGATTTGCAACCACGTAGTAAATTATCATGATCCTTTATATCTGCTAGTAAAGCCTCCAGTTCATCTTCATCTGSTTTCGAATTTTGTGAAATAGATTTTTCTGTTGCTTCGTCATCTAAAGCGGCAGCTTGTGTCAAATAAATTTTTTGCAAATCTTCTTCGTCAGTATCATCGATGGTCAATATAGCWTCATTTTTATGACAATCAGGTGTTTTGGAAACATTCGATGAGGATGGTGTAATCGATACATTACTGTAAATGCTTTGAGGTGTGTTTGTTGGAGACTTTTCCAAATTTTGCCATTTGCATTCTTCACGCATCTGCATTTCTTCCTCCTCTAATGCATCGTAATCCAAATCCAAAGCAGGTGATTGCAGAGTTCGTATTTGCTTTTGTCGTTTTTCTAATTCTGTTTGGACAAGTTTTGAACGAGCTTTCAATTTATTACGCATTGTTTTTAACCGCAAATAAATGMATTTGTCAAAGCCATCGATACCATCGAAATAGTTTACAGGCACCTGATCCATAATTTGAGCAAATTTTTCCAATAAGTCATAATAAGAAGATTTGTAGAAAGTACTACYTGCTTTAAGCTCCAAATCTGTGGCCTTAAGATAAAAAAACTGTTATTAAAACAAGTATTATATGCAAAAAAAATAAAGTGTTGTAACGGCAAAAACATTTCCCATATATCTGACTTTTAGAAAAACCACAAAAATATCATATCTTTACTTACGTTTTTTGTACATATTTTAAACGTCGAATCTTGTTCGATCGTATTCAATTGATCGGATAGCGCTGTATCAATAATAATTTTTGGTTTTCTTGCAACAGTTTCATTCTCTTTACTTTTTTGAATGGCATCACAATTTTCATACTCACGATATAAAGGAATTTTTTTAGTATCGGAAGGTGAAATGATTTTTTTTGGAGTTGATTCCTTACTCGAATTGTTGGATCTAACTTCATACATAGATCCGATATCCTTAAACTCTGAGAAAACATCATCGAAGCCATTCGACATTCCGTCACCAAGTTTCTTTTGGCCATTTATTGCATTACTTTGTCTATCATTGCATTCCTTCGATCCATTTTTATAATCCTTTTCTTGATATATGTTTTTGTGTTCATCTATTTTATCGGAATATTTTTCATTTTTCTGCGAATAAATGCTGTAACCATTAGATATTGGTTTTATTATACTGTTCTCGGTGTTTTTTGGRTTCTTTTTATTTTCCAAAGGAGCAAGTGGTGATTGACTGCAGTCATCAAATATATAACGATGTACAATTGCCCTCGTTACACCAGCATTGTTGCTCTTGGCACAATTCGTACGACTSTCGTCGTCGTTCTCGTCTTCACTTGAGGAATCTACAAATATTGGGTTTAACATTTTTGTTGTTTGCTGTTTCCGGACTGGTGCATAAGCAAGACTTTTACAATTTTTATTATTTTTATCAACATTTTTAACCTCTCTAAATGATTGTAATGAACCTTCAGCAATTATATTCTTCTGTTCAGTCGATTTCTGCCCGGTATCACTATTTATGGAAGCTGAACGTGTCGTGTTTCCGTCTAAGAACGAACTCAACGATAATTGTTTTTTGAWCACCGAAGACTTGTTTGATTTTGTCTGACTCATATTAATTTAAATGTTATCTAAATTAAATAAATAATAGGATATACATAAACAATACTTTTTTGAGCTTAGAGCGGGAGTTTCTTCATTTATGGGTTTTTTGTTTTCCCTGTTGACATTTGCATTTTGCTCTGCCAGATTATTGTAYTTCAATGTTTTTCTATCTACCCGAATATATTTAAATATTTAAAAAAGTTGTATGTTAAACTTTGCACATATTAATGTTTTAAAAATTATTTGCTTTATTCATGTAATAACTATTACCAAATAATTTTCGTCTACGGGTCCGGTTATATTCCTAATATAATGTTCATCGTTGATATAATGCATTTTTTTTTTCAACTAAATATGTACAGATTATGCGTTAAACAAAAATAAATAATATAATTTAATACTTAATTGAATAATATGAGAGAATTAACATTAAATATCATGAAGTTAAATTTGCTATAAAAGGAGCAGTGGCAAAGTGAATACAGTGCAAAATGCATAAAATTCCATATTATCAAATACAACCATGTTTTACTTCCTTACCGACGCCTCATGTGAAGAAAATTATTTATWTTGTGATTCTTTCTTGTCAATAACTTGTTTAAGAATTATTTCATAGTATTTTTCTGCTTTCATGTTGAACGTTATTAACTAAATACTTGTATCAATATTGTTTTGCKCATATCAAACTGATCCGTTTTAACCTAATAATTTCATAGGGAGCAATCACAYAGCAAAATGCGAATGTAAGTAAAACTTATCTTAAGTAGAGAATAACCTGATCAATTGGTATGTTTATAGGCGCGAAATTTTTAAAACACCTGGTGAAAACTCCGAACCCGATGAATTGGATGAATTAGCGGATGTAGAAGATGTTGAAGATGCCGCGGTGTATGAGGTACATTTGGAGGAACCTTTCGAATCAGAAGACTCTGAAGTCGAGTATGGAATCGCAAATGGTAGTGGCAACATAGCGAACGGACAACAATCGGATGCAGAAGACTCAGACTWCGACCCAAATGTTGATGAAGACGAAGACAGTTCAGATTTTCATCCAGACGACTCGGATGATTCGATGTCAGATACTGGTAATCAAGAAGYTATAAGAAAATCCAAACCAAATTCAGGCGATGATACCGGTCCAGGTTCAAGTGGTGTTGGTAGAAATAATGCCGGTGCAGATGGAGTTAGTAGCGCATTAGAACTTAATGAAGATGAAGAAGATGATGAAACGGTCCGAGCCATAATTGCGGCCATTAAAAAACCTCGTACCGCACCACCAGAAATCAAATTAGATGATTTTATTACCGATATTTGTTTTCATCCGGAACGTGACATTATAGCACTTGCAACGATTACAGGAGATGTATGTCTATATGCCTATGCAAATGAAGAAAATACACTGCTACGAAATATTGAAATACACGCAAAATCGTGTAGAGACGTTGAATTCACAGAAGATGGCCGTGATTTACTAACATGTTCCAAAGACAAATCCATTATGATAACCGACATGGAGACAGAGAAGCTAAAGAAATTCTATGAAAGTGCACATGATGAAGCTATAAATAAATTGCACATCATTGATGAGAACCTCTTCAGTACTGGTGACGATGGGGGTACAGTTAAACTTTGGGACATACGAACTAAAGACTCTATATTTTCGTTAAAAGAAGTTGAAGATTTTATATCACATATGCTCACAAACGAATCAAAGAAATTRTTATTAGTTACAAGTGGTGATGGCTATCTTACAACAATTAACATASGATCACGTAAGCTGTTTGTACAATCTGAACCGTATGAAGAGGAACTTCATTGTATGGGTACATTTCGTGGCAATTCGAAACTAGTCGTGGGTACATCGAAGGGTCGTCTTTATACATTTAATTGGGGTCAATTTGGCTATCATTGTGATATGTATCCAGGCATTAATACGCCAATCAGCGAAATGATACCTATTACGGATCGTATTGCTTGTGTTGCGGGTGAAGAGGGTATAATACGTGCTTGCCATATAGCACCATTTCGTAATCTGGGTGTTGTAGGACAACATAATATGCCAATTGAAAATTTGGACGTTTGTAATTCTGGTGAATTGATTGCCTCATCGTCACATAATAATGATGTACGTTTTTGGAATGTAAAATATTTTGAAGATTTTGGTGACATTAAATATAATGAAAAGCATAACACATTTAAGGATAAGCGCCATAATTTACCATCTTCGAAATTTACAAATGCTGGTGACTTTTTTGCTGATTTGGCAAAATCTCCTAGCGATGACAACGAATAGAAATGGTACGTTGAAAATATAAAAATAAAATATGAATTAATGTATAAGAAATTTGCTGTATGTATTGTAAATTTTTGTAAGAAAATTGTGTTTAATTATAGAATAATTAAAACGAATTGCMCTTCGATTTATTTTGGGGCGAGATGTATGATGGTTTATTAAATTTTTGTTCGAATAACTTTTTCTAGCGACTAATGTATATACACATGTATGCAAAACTAAACTGAATACGAAAAAAAAAAAAAAAAAAAAAAAACAAAAAAAAAAAAAAAAGGATCCACAACAACAACCTATATCCAAACAAATACTACCATAGACCTCACTGCGTGTATCTAAATCATTTATGCATTGCGCTATCATCGTGTTGTGTGTGCATATGAATTTTATAATATTATCATTTTAAAGAAACCGCAATATATTTGTGTTTTCAAAATATTACACATTTTATTAAACTGCATATTTATACATGTTTCATTCTCAATTCACAGTTACAAGCATTCTTTTACTCATCACTTAGTATGTTCTAAAAATTGTAAATTCCGAAAGTACATACACAGTTGGGTGTTATATGTGTATGTGTGCATATATTTTCTTTGTAAATGTGTTATTTTTACGAGRATATGATAATGAGAATGTATGATTTCTGTTAGTGCTTGTGTAGTTTTTGCTAACTTTTTTTTTTCAAAAATGTGTTTTCTGCTAAGGGATTCAAAATGGAATAAGCGTGACATTTCTGCCCTTTTCAACTAGGTTAAAATAGTTAATGAAAACAAGCCAAAACACTTGTTAAAAAATAATAATAATACTTACAATAAATATGTATATTTAACAGTGTTTTGTATTTATAATTTAATTTTTATTTAGAGGGTTTCTTGAAAATTTGGAAGAATCAGACATAAATAAATGGTGTATGTATTTGTGTTCGTTAATAAATAAAGCTTTTTATAAGTTCGTTTAATAAATGTGTGATTATGAACGAATAGATATGTAAACTTGTATATAATGTTGCAATTACTTATATACAAATTTAATATATATAAATACTATTAGTTTTACATTTTTATTAAAAACCAACCATTTTTTCCTACCTCTTCTCTGCTAATGTTATATTTTTTGAGGATAAGTTGTCGTTTCCTTCCTATAAATTGCCTTTTTCTTGCTTAAAGAATTATATATTATATTAAATTTTCGTTGTTTATGTAAGCAGCTTTATTTTTTATTTAAAAAACATTGAGATTGTGCTTCAATGTGTATTAAGACCAAGGTTTAGTATTAAAGAAATTGTTGGATATGAATTGAAAAACTGTTATATTTTTAAACTAATTTGCATATTTAATTGTAAAAATAAAACTTGTTTCTTACAAAACCGAATTAAATCGAGAAGAAAACACAAATTATTTTATGGCTGTCTTAATCACAAGCATAAATTATAACATAAGCAGCAAAAAAATGCTTAGCTGCACAACGATTGGTAAAATAGTAGTAGTAGTTTTAATAATATAAATATTTAATACTTAGTTTATAAATAATTTGTATTCCTTTGGAAGGTAAGCAGATAAATTGCACGAATTTAGTTTCTAATATATAAATATATATTATATGTATATGTCTATGCGTATATTCATACATATAAGAGCTATATAGCTGCATATAGTTATGATTATACATATCGTTTAAATTATAATTTTATTAATAATAATTTTTACTTCATAGCTATGATTTACACAGCTGATAATTAAAATACGAAAATTTGTAACGCAAAATCTTACAGTAAGAAATACGAAGACATAAACTTTTTGGAATGACCAAAGCTGAATCTTTCACCTCACTATACACTTTATTTGCACTGAATTGAGAMAAATACAGTTAAACATTAGTAAGCACAGTATGCAATTATATATATTTTCCATACAAATTGCGAGTATACAAAATGAAAACTATTAAAAAAAAAGTCGTAGTACGGCTAAATCAAACACATGTTCGAATGTATGAGCAATGTTAAATATTCATTGCGCGTGCGCATAATGCTAGCGCCTGTGCATTGTGATGTCTGTCCTTCTTCTTTGTCTGATATGTAATATTTATATTCAAATAATTTCAAGTAACGTGTCATTTAGCTCCCACTTGTGCTTTCTATGAAAATGGAAACAGAAGCGATACTTTTTTAACGTCGCAAACTTATCGCATTTATTGGAAGCTTCGGAAAATGGCAATGTCGCAAAAGAGCTGTTCATTCTTATATGCAATTTATTTTGCTACAAAGTTGCAACTGCTCGAGACAATTTTCAGTGGTACTCAACGACTGTTTACTCTTTTATCGCATTAAACAACTGCCACTTTGTCGCTATTACATAAATGCCACATGAAATTAAATTGGTGCCCTAAATATATTTTGTGCAATTTTAATTCGATATTCGATATTTCAAAATAATAAAAGATCAAGGCATCATGATAGCTGCATATGGAATTGTTAGTTTAATATTGTGTCTGTTAAATTGTGTGTATGTACTTTCAAGACTTGCCTGTAACTCGCAATTCTTTTCTCTATACTGTGCGTTCAATTTRAAACTTTCGGTTAGTCGTTTCATTATCTTAATATTATGTTCACTATTCAATTTATATTTCTGTTCACTGCTTATCTACTAAAATATTATCAATAAAAAACAACTTTGAGTGTGAATGCTTAGCACCCTTAAAAAATTGCTACCAAAAGGGACAAAATATTCCCACAACCAAGTAAAGGACGGAAAACTTTTACAACTACATACATGCACATAGCTTGGTGCAAAGTCAGAACTCCTCACTTAACTCGGCTGTGGGTTTAATGCTTTATTCTATGATTTACACAGTTTTCCACTTTTGCCGGTTTTAAGCACTTTGTGCTAACATTACAGCCTATAGCCATTACTACCGCCCGCACCACTACTACTGCTACTCACAGCACTGCCGTGTGATGTGGATGCCGTCGTCGCTGCAGCTGCCTCTTGCATAGCTTTCTGTTTGGCTCGTCGATTTTTTTGTCGCGTATGCTCGATTTGAAAATCCTCGACACGTAAATTTAGCCTTTGTATATTATTGATAATAAAATCCTCTTCGAGCACATGCTCAGGTGGTGAGCGTAGCACCTCTAATGTTTCACAAAGTCCATTACATTGTTTGCGAACTTTGTGTTGATTTAGTGAAGCACCAATTATCACTAGTGCTACTTTGAAGATGACACGTATGCCTTCGGCGAGAAAGCAATCCCAAACTCGCAACAGTGTTTCCCATGGTAATGTTCTTGTCATAGCGCACAGAAACCAATCGGTCATATAGAGTAAGGGTTCGACTTTGTGCTTTTGCAGGTGACGGTATGCGGGTGGACAAGTTTTTTTGAGRAGCCCCTCCAGTATGCCAGCATCGTTTTGCAGCACCTCAAGACCAGTAATGAAGTAGTCTTCTAAGTAACTACAAAGAAATAGGAAAGCAATATTATTAAATTTGTATGTATAAAGGGATTATGAGACAAATATAAGCAACATTTAAAGTAAATTAACTTAARTTGCATATTTGTGTTGTTGTAACTGTACCACTAAAGCATCTAGCAGCCATAAGTTCCCTTTTTTCATMGAGCCGAGGACATCAACAAAAAAAATTCTTTTGCACAGAAACAACAATAYAACAGCCATAAAAACTGTATCAGTAAGGATAATTTTATATTTGACAAGATATCATGAAATTTGGTACACATTATTTTCTATTGTTTTAGAACTACAGTTCTACACTATTTGAACAAATTTTAATATCAGACCGTTATACATAGCTTATACTGCCATGCAACCTGACCGATCAAACTCAAATCATTGTATGGAAATCATTTTTTAATTTACGAGATATTTCACAAAATTTTGCATAAAATATTGCCCAATTGCTACAATCTCTGAATAAATTTTTCAGACCGGACCACTATATCATATATCTGTCATACAAACTTTCCGATCAAAATCAAGTTTTTGTTTGAAAAGGGTGCAACCGAAGTTGACGTTTTGTCTTGTTTCCTCTTCATAAACATGTGCCAGAAAAAAATGCGAAAAGTTGATTATTTTTTTTGATGTTAATATGATTGATTTTTTAATAATGATTTAAAATGCTACTTACACATCACAAACRCTAACAAACACCCAAAACGCATCTTCTGCCGGTAGGTGCATAAGCAGGAAGGCAGCAATGGGCGCTTGCGCCTGACAAAAGCCCACTTTCGGATTGTATATTGAATACGCTTTTAGTACATTAAATAATTCRATTTGTCCAACTTTATCCTCATCCAAAAACATTTCATGAAATGGAAATTGCCGATGTTTGTCTTTTTTTATCTCTTCGATTACATGTGGATTACCGGGCTGTTCAAGTAGTTCTTTGTAGACTGTAGGATTTTTCTTTTTTAATAAATAAGCACCAGAAAGATAGAACCAAGCTCGTGGGCGAACCGATTTTGGTATACCTTTGCGACAACGATCACGAATCTATAAATTAATAAAAATGGGAACATTATATCTATTTCTATAAATTAGGAAATTATGTAAACAAAATACATGCCTTTTTGTAATTTTTGGACATATACAATGACCAATTATCAATCATATACAACCACTTCTTTTCTCTCGCGATGATTTGTGCTTTCGAGAGTGGTTCTTTAGGTTTTTCTGTGCGCTGAAAGCCRCCGTAAAAACCGTTGCGATCCGGGCAACTGGAAACGGTGGAACATAGTGATATTGTGTCAACGGAGCGTGGTGATGTCGCCATTATTATAAACTATAATACAACAACAATTTTAAAACTTCGTTATGTACAAATTTAGATGAAAAATTTAAATTAATAAATAAATTTAAGTATTAAAAACATATACGGTCAAATTCTTAGTAGTGCTAGGCATTCTTTTAATACATGTAATCATACTTTTTTATTACATATTTTTTTGTAATTCACTTTAAAAGAATCAGATGTCGACATGAAAACATGCAACGACTTGTTTCACTTAACTTGTTKTTTTTGTTACATTTGCGATACTTTTTATTTTCAAAGTATTTTCGGCCTGTCAAAATCTTAGTTTCACGCACTACTAGAAGTGTTTAAAAAAAAAAATTTCATACAAAAATATAAAAAAAACTTAATCGAAGTCCAAAATATTTTTGATAGTCACTCACATTGGTACGTAAGAAATGAATGTCAATCAATGTCCCCTGACATCAACCCCAGCGAAAATTTTTGGACTAATGTCAAGGAGTCAGTAGCTCGATGTAAGCCGGCATCGACCACGCAACTTTGGGAGATTGTGAAAAAMGTATGGGAGTCTATTTCCAAAAACTTGTTGACTCATGACGCTSTGTTGCAATATTAAAAAATTAAGATCACACAACTGAATGCTAATTACATAAAGAGGCAATATCCAATTTGAAAAGAAAATTCTTTTAAATATTTTACTACCTTTTTGTGGAAATTTTGGGTGCAATTTGTTACAMTACTAAGTTTTTGACCGCTGAAATTCCTCATAAATTTTTTTAATATATTTATAATTCAGTGACACTAGTTAAACAATGATTTTTTGTTATTTGTTTTACTAATTGTTGGGGCTCTTATGGTATAAAATATTTTTTGTTTTACAAAGGTGATATCGCATACTTTTTAACACTCCCTCTTTTACGTTTGCACGCTACTAAGAAATTGACCGCAGCTGTATATATTTTCTAGTTTTATTAATTTTAGAAAACGTGCATCATACACGCAAATAATACATATTTAGAAATAAATCRATTCAAGTCATTAAAAATTTTGAATCAATTATAAATGTGCAAATGTATTTGCTATATTATATATTTGTATTCTATGCACAAATGTATGTATGTATGTGCGGGCACGTAAAATTTTAAATTGATGCTGAGCATCTGTAGTACTACCTCCCACTGTTAAMTGTGTGTTTCGGATGCAGCGCCAGAATCCATAAACTGCGCCGCAACATATTACAAAGGGCGTAGAATACTATGTTGTAATTTTTAAAGTGATATAAGCCAATGTTTAATATAATATGCAAATATTTAAGTTTTTATTCTCAATATTATTCCAAAAGCCTTGTTTAAAGATAATGGTTAATATGCAATTGTGAAATTTAAAAATTTATAAAATATGAGGCAATTGGACATATTAGCGTTTTTTATAGTCAAATTTGTTGTATAACTAATATAGRCACTTATCAAGCTTTGTGGTAGCGTTGCAACACCTCACCCGCAATGATATCTAAATATATACAAACAATACATACATATTTATATGTATAGGCACACAAATGCATAAACATACTTATGTGTAATAGTTTATGCCTCCTTTAAATATAATTGCCAATTTGAAGACTTAAAAGGAAGCTTGTTGCTTCAATTGCGTTTACTAAACAGACGTCTTGAATATTAATGTCTTTACTATTGGGTTGATTTCAACGTAATTTTAATAGAGCCGAAAGTTGAGGGGAACAATAATATAAAACTTCAAATATTGCAAATATGTACGTACATAAGTATAAAATTATGTATGTATGTATGTATGTCCTGATGTTAGAAACCAGATTTAATTTTACTTTCGTAAGTTAGTTCCTATAATGCTTCTCCAAATATGCAATAAACAGACAGATTTCGTCTCAGCTCATCATGCTGATCATTTATAGATATACTTTATCCGCTCCTACGACAGTAGAGTCTACGTAAYCGGAACCTGGCACCTTCGACGTTTCTTTCTGGTTGTTACAAACTTCGTTGCAAGTTTAATATACCCTGTCGTGGTATAAAATGCTAAAAAAAAGTGGTATAAAGTGCAAAAATTGCAATTTTCGAAAACAAGTCCAGGACGCCAAATCTATAATTTTTTAGGCATAATACTTATACCATAATATACCAATAATATCAGTACACTAAAAACAAAAATACATATGAAAATATTAAAGAAAATAAGTTATCGTGGTAGGTGCACGAACACAATARATGTGTTATCAACATGAGACCCACCTGAACGCATGTATGAACTTTATTACGCAAAGCATAAAAATGAGTAACAGTTTGTTTTGTAGATAAATTTATCACACGATAAGTCCACCTTTTACATACCTATACGACACACACAAAAAATAGTGATCATTCCACATAAACCCACTTATAATCGGGAATATTTATACGTAGGCAYTTGCAAATGAGAAACTAGTAATATCAACTAACATCTACAAATCAAAACGCTAAAATAATTCAATATGACGTTACCATTAGCGTAGTGAGCGAGTTTATTTACATTAGGCGATACCCTTTCCAAAAGCGCCACTAGCGCCCCATAAACAACTTAAAAAACAATACAAAGAAATACGTGCACACATTACCATATAATCACCCACATACCTGTGTTGTAACACTACCGTCTGGAGCGCTGCTTACTTTTTTCGTTCCAGAATCTTGTATTCTTTTCGATGCAATTAATTTAGGATATTTAAATTTATACTATTATTTATATGTAGGGAATTTATGACAATATTTCCGGGCGCCACTTTCTCATTTTGCTTATTGGAATTTCTGTTCTGTCCTGTTCTTCACTTAATAGAAAGACGAAGTTAAAAACCAATTGGAAAATAAAAGCGTAGGTTCACTTTTACAAAGGTATGCACGAAACTTGTTTTCTTTTTGGAATTTTGTTCTCACATTCCCTTCTTTTCATTCTAAATGGACACGTTGCACAACACCACTTTTTATGCTCTTTTTATTGCAAAATTTATAATTTATATCTGTTTAATATATATTAAATGAAGGAATTTGTACAAACTTAAATATATACACTCCTTCCGATTTTCTTTAATTTTACTTTGTGGCAATGAAAAAGTTGACAATTGCTTATACGCAGGGTTGCTCCATTTTTGTATACCATATATTATTTGCAGCTGGCAGCGAACAGCGAGATTATGATCGTGAACGTAGATTTGTTTGCTATTTTCTCGTAATGTACGGTATTTGAATAATATATAAATATATCAAAAATGCTTTAAAATTTATTTATTTTCACCTCATTGAAACAATCTCATATACTATTTTAATATGTTATCCTAAAAATATCAATATTAAAATCATATGGCAATATTATGTATAAAAATGTCAGATTTCTATTTGACATTTTTCATTACATTTAACTTAGACGCTTTGTGGTATATTGTTTTTCTGGTATAAACTCCGCCACGAAATCTCTTAAAGTCTMTTAATTTGTTTATTTTACTAGTTGAAATGGCGATGGATCTGGAGAAAATCTGTCGAACTTGTTTAGGTCTTGGTGGTCCATTACTTTCTATATATGATGGTGGTGGGGGCAGTGGATGTATCGCTGATATGCTACGAGATTTTACTAAAACTAAGGTATGACTGGTCAAATGATATTATTTGCTAATTTGCTATAAAATTCTTATTATCCCCTGTATAGCCACGACGAGAAGATAGACTGCCCGAAAAGGTTTGTTTATCTTGTATTAGCGAGATTAATCGTTGCTACTCATTTAAGTTGAAATGTGAGAACTCGTGCAGAACACTGAGGCAACTGGTACCTGATGCGCCTCCAGAAGAATCGCAAGAAGAGCTATCAAAAGTAAAGGTAGTACAAGTTAATAAATGTGTGCAAACTAATGCTGATGTGCCGAAACAATTTACTACTGTTCATACACAAACAAAAGAAAACGTGGTTTCGCAGACTAACCGGTATGTGCAAACGATACCAATATGTAATATAACACATAACAAATCAACGTCCCCGATAAGTGTGAAACCAAATAATACCTTAAGATTTGATAAAATAAAATTGGAAAAAACTTTAGGAGTTGAATTTGGCGAAGAAATTGAAATTGTCGAAAGTAGTAAACTTCAGCGCCGAAATAATGTGCAACACACTTTAGCACTCAAGCGCCGTCGAATAGATGAATGCTACGAAGAGGTTGGAGAAGATGGAGAAGAAATTATTATGGAATTGCATACCGATGATCCGGATATTGTTGATAATTCAGAAGGAATTACATTATATTCGACACTGAATGCCGCCGTACAGGATACAGAAGAAGTTAACGATGATACAACGACGTATTATCAGCTAACTCATTCACAATCAGAAAATGAAAGTGAAATCGGAAACGTTGTTGCAAATAATGAGAATATCATTAGCGAAACGAGTCAATTGCGAGATTGTGATGAAGAATTTGATGAAGACGGTGTTTATGCACGATTTATATATACCGCAGAAGAAAATGAAACATTTAATACTGGCGATGGCAATACTCAATCCGAGGATTACAATTTCACAATTTTTAAAAATGATACTGGCGAAGCGGAAGTCTTAGCAAAGTCCACAGTGACAACGCGATCATCATCAAAAGCGACTGAAGTAAAAAATATTCGTTTGCTTAAAGACGAGCTAAAGTGTTGTTATTGTCCGATGACATTTGTTAGTTCTAAGCGCTTAGCACGACATGAATTAAAGCGACATGCGAGTGAACAAACACGCAAAGAAAATGAATCGATTTCTGAACAGGAACCATCTAAGTCAAAGGTAAGGAAAAATTATTGCGTTATTTATTATAATTGCAAATATTTTTGTTTTCTTCTGCGTCATTAGGTCATCTTAGAAAATTCGGAAATGAAGAATGAAGATAAAAATTTAAATATAGCCGAAACGGCACTTATAAAATCCTCAATCTCAAGTACGTTGCAACCGATTGTACAGAAGACACAACCGGCTAAATTGATTCACTTCTGTGAGACTTGTGGAGCCGGTTTTGCGCTAAGAAGATCGCTAGTTCATCACAAAAAGCAAAATCTTTGCAATAAAACAACCTTTGATTGCGACAAGTGCCGACGTGTTTTCATTTCGGAAGAGACATTGAAGGAACACCTACTAACACATTTGCAAGATCATGAATGCACCGAATGTGGCAAGCAGTTTGGCACAAATGATGAACTTGGTCAACATATGGTAGATGAGCATAAACGTAATTTACGCAATCAATGCCCCATTTGCAAAAAAGGTTAGTGTGAGAGAATCATTTTTTATATATATTATTATATTTTCTTATTTATTTATATTTATACTCTCGCAACAAAGTTGCTAAAGAGAGGATTATAGTTTTGTTAACATAACGGTTGTTT
>NW_017537490.1:996486-1001064 GCF_001853355.1 Bactrocera latifrons | reverse complement strand
ACATATCTCGAAAACTACTATAGCTATGTCAACCAAACTGTATAGAGTCGTTTCTTTTAAGCATTTCCATATACAGTTCAAAAATGGAAGAAATCGGATAATAACCATGCCCACCTCCCATACAATGGTTATGAAATAACCATAAGCAAATAATAACGTCAGAAACACTAAATTTTACGGAAGAAATGTCAGAAGGAAGCTGCATCCAGGCTTTTTTTTAATTGAAAATGGGCGTGGCGTCGCCCACTTATGGACCAAAAACCATATCTCAGGAAGTACTCGACTATGGGTGAAATCGGTTCACAACCATGCCTGAAATCCCGATTATCACTTTATCATACGAAAGTATAAAATGTTCGGTGACACCCGAACTTAGACCCCCCTTACTTGTTTTTTATTGTTATTATTTTCTTATTGGTCCGGTTCTCCAATATATTAACCCAAAATTAAAAAAAAAATTATTCACCCACAGTTTTTACCATACTATCCGCACTAAAAGATCATTTGCGTGTGCATAGCGGGGAAAAGCCGTTTGTGTGCGACATATGCAACAAAGCGTTTAGCCAAAAGACGAACTTRAAGCAGCATATAATGCGGCATTCCAAGGAAAAGAAATTCAAATGCGATGAGTGTGCGAGGACATTTGTTACTAAGGGCGAACTTTGCTCACATAGGCGTACACATACCGGCGAACATCCATTCCGCTGCGATGAATGCTTGGCTACATTTACAATATCTAGTTCGTTGGTGAAACACAAGCGTATACATACTGGTGAACGACCATACGCATGCGATCTGTGCCCGAAACGTTTTACGTCATCATTTACGCTAAAAAATCATAGACGCACTCATACCGGTGARAAACCATTCAAGTGTCGCTGGTGCAGCAAAACATTTACACAGAAACAGGATTGCGTTATTCATCATCGTACGCATACTGGTGAACGAAATCATTGGTGTCATGTGTGTGGCGAGAAATTTACACATTTGGGTACATTACGTACGCACATGAAAACACATGAGGCGAAAGATGTSGATGGTGTATCGAAAACTGCAGGACGAGGAAAAAGGGTTTCGACACGTAGCATGCTCAATACTTCTAAACGAGATAGTATGGCTGGTTCAGCTTACAATATTACYATATTGAATGTTGAAGAAGACGATGGTGATGCTGATGGCGATGTCGATGAAGACACGACTACAGTTGTAACGGTGGCTCGTGAGGATATGGAACGTCTGGTGGCAGGTGGTACGCTACGACGTAGTGAAGAAGCTACTGTCGGTGAGGAAAAACTTGTGCAACTAGCTATTGAGGAAGTTTAACAAGACATAAATAAAAATAAAGTAATAATAAATACATAAATAAAAAAWTCTTAACTGTTTGAAGTTTTTAAAATTTAATACATTAACTTGATCAATTAAATATGTGTTTAAGTATTTTAATGCAGCGTGTACGTGTCACTTGCTTGGCTGTTGCAACTGTTGTTATACATTTTTTGTAGCGGCGCAGTTGATTGTTATTCATTTGCGTATCATTTTGGTGGTAAATTTACAATATTTTAACCGCATTATATTTGTATATGTATAAATTTGTGATGTAAAGTTTTATGTAAATTGTCTCACTTGTGTCATCTGAACGCTTGCGACAGAACCGCCGCTATTGCCACCACCACCACCACCTTCATCGAAACTATTTAAACTAGTTGACGGCGGTTCGGAATTGAACCAATTGATTAACGCATGGTGTACGCTCTGTACGCATTTACGCTGATCGGCAATCAGATTTTCCGAGTATTTTACATGATTTGCAAATGCCTCTTTCTCGTGTAATAAATCTTTGGACATACGATGCAGATCTTTGAGTATGGCTGAGCCCCACAATTGTACATGAATATCGGGTATTTTGGAAGCCAACTGCATAGCAGGTGTAACCATATTCATGCTTTCCTTCGAATTGCCAATGCTGAGGAAGACATGTGATAGTAGAACCAAAGAACAGGATGTTAAACGATTGAGATCTTCAGCATTGGCCATTTTTAAGGTCTCGCGTAGGAATCGTCTAAAAAAGCAAATATATGACATTATTTTTTATTTGTATTTATATTTTGATAGTTCAATATTCGTTTTAAATTACTTGGCCTCGTGAAAACTGCTTTTATGAAAGGCATGTAGCCCTTGTACATAATAGAAACCGCCCATTAGTGCTTGACTGCTATGCGTGTGCGTATTCTCTGTGGATACAGTGTCCAAAATTTGTTTTAGATCCTGTTCGCGCTTTGTGCGTAGAAAAATAATTGCTAAATTTAAATTAGCAAATAATTTTAGATCACGTTCAGTTGTTTCCATGACACAAGCTATGAATTGCCGTTCTGCGTGTTCATAAAAGCTAGTCGACATTGAGTATAAACCTAATAGACAATGTAGTTGTGCTGAATGACGTCGCAGTAAACCTCGATTGGGTGATGCAATGCAAACATCTCGCGCTGCTGCAATTTCGGTGATCGCCAGAATACGATTGCCCATCACCATGCGACACATTACAATGTGCTCCAGTAATATCACCTTGAACACTGATAATATAGGTTTGTCATCTTGCGCTTTTAATTTTTCAATTTGTGTTAACGCTTTCTCTGTGTACTTTTGTGCCTTATCCATATAACCGGCCATCATTGAGTGCGATACCGTCACTAAATATACCAAAACATATAACTGTTCTTTAGGTAGCCACACGAACATTTCTAACGCGTTTTGTCCGAATATTGCTGAACCAAAAAAAAAAAAGATAAATTTGTAGTTATTTTATTAATTGAAATTATATACAAAACTATACCTTCATCGGTCGGCCAGTTGGGCGCCATTATTGTTTGGATCGATGTTTGCAATTGTTTTAAACTGGGTTTTACGGTTTTCACCTGACCCAAAGCAAGGTAATAGCAGACTTGTAGTACTAGGAAAAATACTTTCAAGTATTCCTTCTGATGAGCATTAGTTATGTTGTTATCAATAATTGCACCCGCCGTATTTAACAACGCTAATACATCGTTTGTCTTCCGCTCTATCATTAATATCATAGCGCGTGACAATAAAAATAACACTTTGAGATAAGTAGTACCGGTCTCCTCAGCTGACTCTACACCAACGGCCAATAATTCAGAAGCTAAAGAATACTCYCGATCTGAGGCGTGTATTTGCGCAAGTTGTAACAACAATTTGCAATGCCAAAAGACATTATGCTGCGACAATTCAACAGCCCGGCGTAGCATCGCCTTTGCTTGAGAATTTTGTTCCAACTGCAGGTGTAACTGTGCTAATAGCGAGGCGGTGTCAAATTTGACGTCATCAAAATGTACCAAMGTCTCAGAAAGTTTCCATGCAGTTTCTAAATGATTCCGCGCTAAATCGGTGTTCAATGTATAGGCCATCAATATTTGGCCCATTTGTAGGTGTGTGCGTGCTTCCACTTTTGTCGGTGGCTGGAAGGTGAACAACGCTTGTAAGCACTGTATACATTTCTTAATGTTTGGCGGTTTCGATGTACGAAAATGTTCGGCTAGGCCTAGCAATGATATATAGCAGGCATCCTGGGAAGGCGCTGTAGCAGTGCTTGTTGATGCCATCTCAATTCACCAACCACACTAACAGCAGCAGCAACAAATACAATTGCTTCAGCTTGTTATAGTAGGATTCATAAATTACTGACGCAGATTTACTTATTATTGAGCCATTTGTTATATATTTTCACAATTGTATTAAAATTCATTAAACTGATCACCTTCGCTTAAACAAAATATTGCAAAGTATTGAGGTGAATAACACATTTGGCAATTGTGGTGGATTTATGGCATTTGGATTTAGATGTTGCCGTATATTACACTGTGAATGTAGAGTTATGGTTTTGCTATTATTCTAATAAGATAATCTATAAGAATAATTTGCATTTGAAACATACTATATTTCTAAAAAAAAATATTTGCTTCCGTTTGGGTTAAAACTTTTTAAAAAAATATGGTTAAAACTTGCATTGTGAATATTTCACCTTAATTGTTTCTTAAGTTGGCAAAGCGAACATTGGTTTTTGGAAGAGAACGCAGAGAACGTATATACAGTCAGAGAACGTTTATCATAAAACGGTATATAATATACGTTCTCTGTATCCAAAGCAATTATGGCCGATTCATATACAACTGTTGCATCGCTTTGCTTCAAGTATTCGTTGTGACAGATTTAGTTCAATGCATGCAAAGTAAAGATTGGACAATTCCATCTTTTTACGCTTTGCTAAATAACATAGCAGCACGGAAAGCAAAATTTTATTTGTTTTGTCGTTAAAATATGGATTGTCAAACGAAACACGGTAAACTGTATTTAAAAAACTGACCTATCTACGTTTCGAAATTATCCATTGTGTTAAATAGCTGTAACACGGATAAYTATTATCTTAATGATATATATCTATTTGTGCCGATATTAATCGACAAAGGGCTCTCAAACCCACAGTTGCTACAACAACCACCCAAATTATTAAAATTCTGGTTTATATGGGTAAATTTAATTTTTAAAATAATGTAGTTCAGACTA
>NW_017537490.1:994905-996457 GCF_001853355.1 Bactrocera latifrons | reverse complement strand
ATGTTATTATTTAGCTTATAGTAAATTTTTTTTATATTTGTTTTTTTTTTTTTATAATTGGTTTTTACTTATTTTTAGTATTTTATTAATCTTGATTAAGTTTAAGATTTTTTTAGCTTTTGTTTATTTATTTATTTATGTTACATGTACTATTATATGTTCTTTGCAAGCATTGTTCTTCCCCAAACCCACAGAGAAACTCTTATACCTTCGACGGCTATAGTTCAAAACTCGGACAGAATTTTAAACATTACTACCGTTAAGCAAATTAACGGAAATCTCGTGCTATTCTACAACATTTGCCAACATAAAAAAATTTAGCAATTACCATTATGTTGAACAATCATTTTTATTAAATAATTCAAATCAAATGAAATTAATGATTTTGCAAGTACACGAAAAAAGCGCATAAAAATATACTACCTATATGTATGTGTACGAATTCAGCGAAAATATATATGTTTAAAGTATATTTTCTGTGTTTATAGTTAGGATGCAAATATTATTTAATGGCTTAYAATAAAAACTCCTAAATTGTTTTCTCTAATGTTCAAGTCGTTCTGTGACATAACTTATTGTTTAACTATTGTGTGTTGTAGCGTTTTGTTTTTTGCGTAAACAAATATTTGCTTGTATGTTTGTATGTAGGTAGTTGCATCAAAATTTTAACTGATACGCATAGGAATATCTGTGTAACATTGTTTGTGTTCAGCAGTAAACTTGCTAATACTCGTAAGTGTATTTATGTATATCATATAGGACTATACAGCACATATATTACTATACAACGCTTTACATTTATAAATACGTACGTATATCATATACATATATATTTTTTTTTTAACTATGGGCTTAACTGGTTTCAAATACGTATGTATATAAACATCTGGATAAGACATAGTACTTTAAATGTGTTATTTTTATTTGATTTTTTCCTTTTAAATACGTTCAAACTTGCCTGAATGTAAATACATATGTACAAGCATATATAATATTACATAATAATTCATGCTCAATCTTTATCTGTGTGTGTATAATTCAATTCCATGCGACGTTKACGTCAAGTATTATTCTTACATGTTTAGTAAGTTCAAACACACTTTTTGTCCTTGTCTTAGAAACATTCAAAAAGAGAAAATCTTTAATTTTAGTATTACAACCACACTTTTCACTTACAATATATGCATTTATGTATGTATTGATTATACAATATGTAAATAACTTTTAATAATTGATGAATATGAAGAAACAATACATAATACACGTTAATGAAAGAAAGAAAAACTATTTCACTGCTCAAAAACTGTAAATTTTGGTAATAAAAAGCTTCCATTAAAAGATCGACCAGTTTGTATGTCAGCTTTTATTACTGTATGGAGAACTCTAATACCTGTATTCTATAGTGATCCGATCTTGACTCTTACTTAATTTGTTCGGAGTTTGTACCATAGTTTTAACCAATAACCAATGCCAATTTGGTKTAGATATCTCGTCAAATAAAAAAAAAAAGTTTTCCACACAAGTGCTTAATTTTGATTGTTCAGTTTGTATA
>NW_017537490.1:946867-994655 GCF_001853355.1 Bactrocera latifrons | reverse complement strand
TTGTTATAACAGGTCAAGTATTGCCTTTTCAATAGAATTTCTCCAAACCTAATTCTGTAGACTTGCTTTATGCTGTGACGACAACAACAACGCATGTAAATATGTAAATTGTTTGGTCTTTTTTAATGTTTTCTTTCTTATTTGTTGAGTATTGTATGCTATTATTTAGCTTATAGTAAATTTTTTTTTATAATCATTTCTCAACAATCTGAATATAAGTTGAAAAACCYAACTTCAGTGTTTGCTTAAAAAAATTATGTACTTACGATTATATCTATTACTTAAGCAGCCTTTTGTTTTTAGGAGAAATCTAATTGAAAATTTTAAATATCAGCTATAACATAATTATCTTTAATATATAATTATATATCGGTAATTGAGCAAATAATATTTACAATTGTTTAGTAAAAGTTTCGAAACCAATAGCAAGTTATTTTTTAATTAAGCAATACTTCAAATACTGAAGTATAAATGAATACACAAGAAATTCGTGTTTAAATTAACTGAACAATGTAAGACATAGTACATACCTATGCAAATATGCGTATACATATGTATTTATAATTTAAATATGCAACGACACACATTAGAAGTTTATTTAGCTAAAAAAAAAGCTTAGTAAACTGTTTCTGCTTTAAAAAATATAGGAAAAAAACTTCTTAATAATTTTAGAGCCTACAATTATAAATCATTTAAATGTGTATGTATGAATGTATTTACAAATACTTTATAAATATACGTGCATTTATTACGTTAGGTTTGTGAACACAATAGAAGATTAAGGAAATGTTGTTAATTTAAAATGAAACTATGGCAAAATCTGTCGAATTATGCAATTCTCATATGGAAGGCAATGGAAGAACGACAAAAAAAAAAGCTGCTTTAAGCTTACATTCACTTATGTGAGTATGTATGTAGGTAAATATAGTTTCCTTTGTATTGCGGCTTTGCCAAGGATACTTTATTCGTAGCGGAATTGAGTTACACAAAACTGTACTGGTTGTCGACCGCGCGTGGCCCCATTTCATTTGCATTCAAATCGTTAATGCTTGCCACTCTTGCACCACTAAGGTGTGGATTCTGTAAATGACAATCGAATGCAAATATAAATAAATGATTTTTTATTTTTTTACGTAATATAGCCAACAAACAGCGACAAAAAATGTTACGAAGTTTGTAGTTCACGAGTTGTAAATATTATAAGAAGCAATGTCACTTTTGTTAAGCACGCCAATATACTCCTGTTTAGGAGATTTAAGATTTAGGTTAGTTATCCCAGTTTGCTTTGTTTTGATTTCGGCTTCAATGTTTGTTGGCTATATATGTCACAACATATGTAAATATGTACCGGTGATTGTAAAGATACTGTTGACGTGCGTAGTTGTGGCGTGTTTAATTGCTGTTGTTGTTGTGGCTGCTGCTGCGGCGGTTGCTGTTGCTGCTGGTGTGATTGTTGTTGCTGTGCTGGTATTTGCGGCGGTTGTAGATGTACATGATGATGATGCGGCGGCTGCGTTTGTTGCTGCTGCTGCTGTAGGAACGGTAACTCAATTTCGCACGTTTTTAAGCGCACACTCATGTTCATTGTGATTACATGTTGCGGCTGCAATCCGCCAGTAAACAAATGCAATTGTGGCATGGAATAATAGGAAGAAAAGAAAATACATGGCACTTTGATTTTGAATACGTGACACGAACACATTGCGTGCGACTGGTGTTAGTATTATTTGATTTTGTTGTGGAAAGCTGATGACTCAGATCCATGCAACTAAACGTAAAAAGGATTTTCAATACAAACATACATAGTTATGCATATACTTATATATATATATATATATATATATATGAAGAGAAAAAGTATCTAAAATATTACGAAAAAAAATATAATAACAATAATTGAAATATTACAATAAAGGAAATTGTGCTAATTTTAACATACACAAACTAGACGAAAGAAAAGTTTAAGTAAAATATTACTTATTTTAAATTTAAAATCAAAGCTACCATTAAATTTGTACATAATTTTTGATTTCCACAACTTTTTTGTAATTATATTCTAATGTTAAACGCTTTATGCTCGGTGTCCGTATTGAAAACAAGTCAAGTGCAAAATTTAATGGCGCCATGTTGAATTTTTGTTCAAGGAAGTCAAACAAAAAAAAAAAAATAGAATTTACACAAAAAAAAAAAGCAAAATAAAATACGAAAACATCAAATCAAAATCATCACTGACACTGAATGGACTCCAAAATTTAGGCTATCTCACATGTCTCGGTGATGGATGCTGTTGCTGTTGTGGTTGATGCCCACCGTTTGTTTCAGCATTGCTGCTGGCATCAATTATGCCGCTACACGAAGTTCCTTGATTATGCACCCACTCGGTTAGTGTAACATCAGATGTGCCGCCCGATTCTAATGGTATTGGATTGTGCCGGAAGTGCTCGAGCATCTCCTGAATCGAAGGAAACCATAAATGCTGTACACGGCATTGGCCCTTCTCCGACAAGGTCATACGTAAATGTTTAGCACGTCCTTGAAAATTGAATGTGAGCACAAATTCACCTTTGCGCGTCTCACTTTGACGCACTAAAAAGAAACCATGTCCTGCTGCTTCTGAATGTAATACCATACGTGCTGCTTCTGAACGCGGCAGTGTACCATGAAACCAGGGATACTGTCGCATTTCAGCCGTTAAATCCGCTACATTTATATCCAATTCAGAATCACATTCGGGTTCGAAATTACTCGACGCCGATAGGCGTTGTTCACCGCGTTCGCCAGGTCCGACACGTCTCGGCGGTATATCAGGTATACCATCTATTGCATTGCCATCATTACCAATAGTTGCCGTTGCACCTACTCCCCCATTTCCAGATGCCAACGCATTGTCCGATTGCGAACTGCTTGGGCCGACATTGCCGTTAGAACCAAGTATGTTTGTCTGATGGTATTGTGGATTATTAATGCCACCACTGCGTGGTATAGTGCCATCTGTGGAAGTTAAATTGCCGCTCGGACTCATAGCCATTGAAGTTGTTGCCGAAATACCACCCATTATGCCGCCGACACCACCGCCACCAGTAAGCAATGCATCTGCCGATTCCAATGGCAATTGCTGCGTAGGCGGTGTACGCATGCAGTAGCGTATTGTGGCTAACCAGCTGTGCATTTCATCACTGCTCTCTGCCTCAATAACATATTCCATATTGTTATCTGCCTTCAATACAAAAGTGTTTTCCCGGTCGGGCATTTCAAGTCGTGTTGTTTTTCTTGCCTCCGATATTAAGAAACAAAAAACGCCACTTCGAGGCTGAAATAAATAATTTTTATAATTTTAATGAAACGTAAATATATTTAAAATTTAACGCTGAGAAACCTTCGTAGCTTTAGGTGGTGTATAGAACTCCAACATATAACCGCCAACAGCTTTCACTAGTGCCAGACGACATTTTTCCCATTTTTGCGTGCCAGTTGGTTGATCCAAACTTTCGGGTGTTAAATTATAGACGTAACCTTCTTTACGACATTCAACAATAATTTTCGAGATCTTTGTCTTGCTGTGTTTGCTACCATCTAAATCATCACTGTTCTTATGAAAAAGCGTCTGCAGGAATAAGAAATTCTAATATTAAATATATTAAAATGAACTGTTCTATATTATTATATGTATATAGACAACTGTTAGAATTGGTAAAATTATTGCCCACCTTGCCCTTGCGCAGACCTTTGAAAGAAAGGCGTCGAAAAAATGCTTTTTGAAAAATTTTCGGCGAATCTTCCGCTGTGTTACCACTTTCTTCTAATGAATTTCCATTACCAGTCTAGAAATTAAATGGAAACAAAATTCATTGAAAATTCGTAAATACATTGCACTCAAGGAGAACTAACCTTAAGATTGTTACGTCTTTGACAGAATTCAGTTTCGAAATGATCCACAAATGCTTCGGCAAACTTTTGTCCGAAGCTCCGATAGGAAATATTGCGCGCCTCTTCAGGTGGTAAATTACCATTTATATAATTTATACAAGCCTTAGCAAAATCAGCTGCCGCTACACGTGAATGACGCTCACAGAATTCTTCCCAACTTGTGCCATATGCATATGAAGTACCACTAGCAGTGCTCATATTTGGTATAAGGTCACCGCCTACTGCACCACCGCTGCTACCGCCAACACTACTTCCGCTAGCAGGCCCAATATAACCACCAGCGGTAAAAGTATTTGCTGTACTATTTCCGCCCATTTACTTAATGAATTGTTTTTATTATTATTCCTCTTTATCCGGCACGAAAGTGTCTGAAGTAAATATTCTACAAATTAATAGTTATATAATCCTGTATTTAGCACGTTTGCAAATATATTACTTTTAACTTAACTCATAAGCCTCGAAAACTTGATTCTAATATGTTATTTGTAATTTATGTAGAGATACATATAACACACATTTGTATATTTTTTATTTTAGCATTGATTTATTAAATGGCTTGACAACTATTTTAAATTCGAATAAATAACTCTTTGACGAAAGTAATTGCTGGTATCAATTTTTATGCCAATAACACAATTAAACCTGTTTTTAATATGATCTAAATTATTACAAAGACATTTTTTAAATTTCTTGTGATATCCTTGAATTATATATTTTAAGTTCGTTTTTTAAGAAAAAAGTTCAAAAGAAAAACAAATATTTACTACATATAAATGCAAAACATATACTTATGTAGATGTGTATATTCAATTACATACGTATTCATATGTACATACCTAGTTGGAACTAAATTACTATTTATATTTTTAGCAAACGCCTAACCAATATTTCTTTGTTTTGATTCAATAATAGTTATCCGTTTAATTTTATATTAACTTTACTAACAATATTAAAAATTTGTATTTAATATGGTTATGATTTGCGATCAATTCGGGGGAAAATACTACAAATTGTGGGACCTAGTATTACTTGATCACTTTTGGTCAAAAAAGCGGCATTCACCATGAGTAAATGTATCCAACCAGCTGTCGTAATTTAAATTTCAGTTATACTAAACTCACATTGAAGTTATTGGTTTCTTAAAAAAAGTTATTTCTCTGTTAAGATGCGCATTTTCTCATATGCTTCACGCCTCTTATTGTACACATGGATTTTCTCGTCCTCTTAAGAACGAGAAACAGCACTTATTTCACATTAGACTTATCTAAGCATTTTCATTATATCTATGATATATTTTCAATACTTTTTTACACATCTCCTTTTATTGATATAAATTTATTTGTTAAAATTTTGTTTTTAAACGGTCTTATAAATAAATAAAAGCGGAAAAGCTGGAAAACGCACTGAAGAGAAGAAAAAATTTTCACTTTGCTATTGTAAACGAATTTGCCAACTATTCTTTATGCACAACAAAGATGTTGCCAACTGTAGATTTGAAATTAATTGCCAACTACATATATAAACGTTAAGCCAATCACAGGAGCGTCATCTAGAACTGTATGTTCTATTAAGAGTTTCGAGTCGTTATTTTAAAAATTATTAGTAATTATTATATGCGACCTGGTCTACGAAAAGGGAGCTTACGTAATATTTTGGAAATTACAAAACTGGAATATACTAGACTGACTATTCATATTTTTTATTGAAAATATACAATTTTCACAATGCTCTATGGATCTATGTTACCCAGTCTCTAATCCTATTTTTCAGTACATGCCCAACGCTATCTGCTACCAAATATACAACTGGAGTGGAATCAAAACTATATACGGCTAGGGACTTATCACTAATTGGTATAATCTGTTCAAATTCAATACCATTGTCTCTCTAAACTAACTTTAGAAATGGTTTTGCCTCTACAACAGCACATTTCCTCGGGCTTTGGTTAGTTGACTTTAATAAAACCAGCATAAACCTTACCATCCAAGCAGAGATTAGATAACAGCTACAGCAGCTACACATTGTAGAAATATTGTCCAATGCAGCAAAAAGATTAGAAAAATCAAGCAATTCAGATGTTTCATATATATTTTTTTATTGTTAAACAATTTACTTATATTTTAAAATTATATCAAATAGTTCAACATAAAAAATTTGCATTTATATTAAATATTATACCTTATTTCATCAGTTTTTGCTAAATCTTATGCAATTTACTTGTAATTAGTAAATTAATACAATAGTAATAAGAATAAAAAAACTAATTTAAAATTCAACGTATTACATAATACTTACGAATATATAAGTATATTCAAAAATTGCCTTTACTTAATAGCTACCCTTGTGATTTTTATTTTACAAATTTTATTTTGTAAAATATTTCTATCGATAAGTGCTGCGTATTTGTGTTGTTGTGTATTCAAATTTCATCTGCAACTTGAAAATGGTACGAGTTGTGTAAATACAAATACATATACTGCCGTATTTTAATAAACACTCTCTTGAAAAAATAATCTCGAATAATTTTATTTTGCCATGATATATATATGAACTTTACTTATGAGGTTCAAAAATCTTCCAACTATTAGAATGAAAACATCGATGGGTTCATTGAGAGATATAGAAAGATCGTGTTGAAACAAATTATATTGATATACTATATAAATGTTAAGTTGTCTATTAATGTCTTTGCTTATTGTTTATAAGAAATGCATCGGTTTTAAGTTGACGTTTGTTTATGGTTTGCTGAGTTGTGATGAATAATTTGTATAATTTCTGATAACATGTTTACCTACTAAATTGTCAAAGTGAGCCTAAAGAAATACAAATTCTCTATTCATTTGATAATAAATAAAAAAAAAAAACTTAAAGTATAAAAGTTGTTATCAATAACCATAAAATAGTTATAGCAACGCGAACACATTTAAGTGTGTGGAGAAGATAATAATTTTAATATTTCCCACCTACAGTTACTCAAAACACAAATTAAACGTTTACGCAATTTTTGAAAGTGATTGACTTTTGAAGTTATTAATTTTACAGTATTTCTTCATAAATGTATTACTTAGCACATTTTCTTTTACAATGTACATCCGTATAAACAATTATTTTATTAATAAAAAGTCTAAAAATTAGATTAAAAAGTTAGTCATTGAAACTTTTTGTTTTTAATCATTCAATGTATAGGAAAGCTTAATTTATTTACTCAATTTAGTTAGATTGAATTCGAAATGTATAAGACGTGCAATGTTTATAGAACAGCAAATCTTTTTGTTTTTGTAGCGGCAGAAATCATTCCTGAAGTAATTTCAAGAAATTATGCCCGATTGACAGTGCTTGGCCGGATAAAAATCCCGTGCGTTCCGTTTACATAGATTCAACTGCCGTGTGACAGTACTGTGAACATGCGCTGCTACAGCGAGTTATCATTGTTTCTTTAACATAAAAAAACTTAAAAATGTTTATAAACATTGGCCCTCTAATGTTTTGTTCACATATTCTTTAATGGTTTACTAATTTGCTTTAAGCGAGTTTTAATAAAATTCAGTTCTATATAAAAATTAACGAAATCGATTCGTTCAGATGATAATTATACCTAATGAGTGGCTTAATGAGTACTGTTTATTGTATGTATGTATTTTCTTGTGTGTTTGTATATATTTATCTATATAACTCATCATTCTCAACGTGCGGATGTAGATTCGTAAGATGATGTACTGAGGCATGTATTTTGTATATGGAAATATACATCGACATTGCTGTAGTATTTATTTTTCTCAAGTGCGCTAAATTTTGGCTTTTTTCACTATTTAATACAATGTTGTATTAAAGGATGTTTTACATACAAATATGTTACTATTATTGAATCTCATTTTCATATCTGAGCGCATTACACTTAAATCTTACTATATTTTAGTTCAATAAAAATTTTTCAAAGAAAAATAAATATGTAAAAATTAAACGAAAAATGAGTAAAAATTTTTTCTTGTCTTAAACTCTTGATTCAGCGTACATACTACGTATTATTCACAACCCCCACCCTCATGCATGCTCCAAGTTGGTCTATGTCTATTATTATAATTAAAATACAAAAACTAAAATAATTAATTCCTTGTATAAATGTAGTTCGTTAAACGTATRCGAAGGAAAAAAGAGGCTAAGCACTCAGACTTCCAGTTGCTTTGATGGTTGCTGCGTGATGAACGGTTCACTCCACATGCGTCGCAAGTCGCCCTATAAAAAATTATCAAAATATGTTAGCTTCTGAGTTTATGAATATTTTAGTGCCAAAATAAATGTGAGGAAAAATAATGAGTAAATAAAGAAGCCCACAATTATGCAAAAAAAAATCTTAGCACTTTTATAAAACTTCTACAATAGTTGTAATTGTAATGCTGTAATATGCACCCCTAATTATARTTGTTTTGAAAGAAAAAAATTTTATCTTCGGCTGCAATAAGGCTGTAATACCCTTCATAGGTTCAAGTTTTCTTCCAAGAGCTTAATTTTGATCCTTCAGTTTGTATTGCAGTTTTATGATATGGTGGTCCGATTTTCGGAGTTGCCTTGGACAATAATATCTACCAAATTTTGTGATATATCTTGTGAAATAAAAAAATGTTCTACTATACATGAGCTTGATTTTGATCGTTCAGTTTGTACGGCAGTCCAGACAAATGAGCAGCTTCCTGATTAGAAAAGGATGTGTGCAATATTTCTCAACGATATCTCAAAAACTGAGACAGACGTGTTATATACTTAATGGCAAACATCTCTCTTGTATAAAGGCCGATAATCATAATGCAAGAATTTTATAAACAATATTTATTAAAGTTTCTATAGCAATTTCGGAACGCAAAAGGAACTGCATTTTCCGCACCTATATATAGATTTTTTTATTACAAATATATTACCTTGAGATAAGCCATAGTCAACAACGGCAATAACGTAAACGGCACCAAATATAATAATGCCGGTTGTGCTGCTTTGAAAACTTCTGAGCTGACGGTAGCGGTGAGCAGACCAAGAAAGTAGCTATAATAACACAAATTTTGTTGTTTTATTATTATTGAAAATTAAATATTGTAAACAAGTTAAAAAGAGTAATGAAAGTGAAATATATCACTTGGAAATTACACATTTACAAAGGACTTACCCCAACAAGGAACAGTGAAAGTAGGTAAGCCTCGAACCCACTCCTTTCGGTGGCTGCAACGTGGGATCAGTAGTTATGCCTTGCGATTTCTTATATGCATCATAACGTAAAACAAAGCATAACAGCAAACCCGGCATCACAATATCACCTAGACCCAACATTGAAAAATGCCCACTATTGTGTATACTYGGAAAAACCAATTTGCCTGGCAAGTTAAGTTTTGGTGGCTCTTTCACAATACCCCCCAAGTTTAGTTTTCGCGCTACTATGCCCACCGGATTGTCAGCAGGCCGAGTGGCCACCTTAACCATCACATTTGTGCTAAAGATATACGATGAAAAGAATACCCAGAAGACATCGTAGATGAGCAGTCCAGTTAGCAAAAGTGTAGACACTTTAAGACTTGGCAGGCGTACAAAAGCGATAAATGCCACACATAGACCCATGCCCATCGCTGCGATATATTTAAAAGAAACAGATAAATATTGATATACGYATTTCGGTGCAAGAACTTACCATCCATTAACAGCCAATGTCCGGTGAGTACCCAAATACATACAATTGACACAGAGAGTGCAAAACTGAATAATTCAGCCGCAGTAAAGCGACCACATATGCCAAACGATATGCGATTACCATCGGTGCATGGTCGTATAATGTACTGACACATGGGCAATAGCAGAAAGGCTAAAGCCACTGTTGCAATTACTATAAATTATRAAAACAATTAATCAGAAATTTATGCTTAATTATGGACGTTAAGGTCCAAYGAGAATGAACTCACTTGCTGTACAAACGGCGAATAGCAATTGCATTGAATCGAAAAAGAAAAACATAACCAATAATGAAACTGAAGCTCCGAGTGGCAAGCACAATGCGTGCATTGTATCGAGCGTTGCGAATTTGCCTAAAAAAGATAAAAATTATATTATAACTTGTTAAAGAACAAARCAAAGAGTTAGTTGTGATACTCACTAGTCTCTTGTTCCACAGGTTCCCCTGTTAGTAAATTCATCATTGATTCACTACGCTTCTTTTGTTCACGTTCACGAGCCTCCTGTTCAATATTCAAACTACGAAAACTGCCATACACGATTAACAGCATCGAAATGAGACATGTGGAGACGCGTGAAGAATCCATGACATTCGATGTCCAATGTACTTCGCGATATTCTGTGGTAGCGGACTGTGCGTTAAGACTGCTGCTATCGACGACTGCTGCTCCTGCTCCCCCGCTCACTATGCCGTGCGACATTGCGCGCCGTAATTGATAACAGCTTGTTCGTAGTCGTGTGCTATTGTGCGTTGTACGCTTGCGCACTAGCGTCTAACGCCACAAACCCGCGCACACACACCCCGTTATGGTTATGCACACTAGATATGAAGTGCTTAAATCAATATTAATGCACCACCTTTTCCTCTAGCACACCAAGTGTTATACATGCATATAAGTATATTTAATTATTCTACTTTCGATTCGGCCTGCGTGATAGTATTGCTTAGTTTGTTGTTTGTCTGTGTCGACTGCCTGCCTCCAAAGTATCATGTATGTAGTTTGAMGTGTATATTTGCTGATAATGTGGCTTTTAGATACCTGCTAAGTAAACCGAGCTCCTGCTCAATGTGTTATTAGCCATGCACACGGTTTAACAAYAGCGCTGCTGCGCTGATTGTCTTATCAGCAGGGCAGGCAGTGGAACAGCGAATGGTTACTACCTGAGACCCCAGCGTGTTGTCACAATATTGCAGCAATTATTGGAATACCATAAAAAAGCAAACAGTGCAAAGTAGACTGATCGTGCAATGACTTTCATACGTTTACTGAAAAAAAATAATAATTCAAAAAATGTAAATAAGCTTGTTGATATTATATAAAAAAGTTTTCCTTATACATTTTATATACATATGTACAAATAACTGASGAATATAAAATATTATATTTATAAAGCAGATAAGACGTGAAAACTTGCTTCTGGCTGCATTTTTAATTAAAAAAAATATCATAACCTATCGGTCAAAAAAAGATCAATATGCATGTATGTATATAAAACGTAAATTTAGATCTACGTATGTATATTATCACAAATAGTACTTAAACATACACAGATTGTTGCATAGAAACCCTCGGAAGGGTGTTTATCCCGAAAGGGAAACGGTATAATATCTTTGAGTTTATTTACACAGATGTTACCCACCAAAAATATTTCCGGTAGGAAGGTGATATATTTAAAAAAAGACACCTTTTTAAGAATTTGTCACCAAAATAGAACACAAATGCTATAATTAAAGAACAAAAGAGTAATACATTTTTGGAAAATAAGTTAAAAATCAACAAAAATAAAAGTTGTTTGTTGTTTGCAGTTGTCTTATTTTTTTTTTTATACACTTGCCTAAGTATGTACAATACAAATGATATAAATAAAAAAAAAATAACATATTTTACGAAAATAAGTTATAAATGTCTACAAAAATAAAACTTGTATTTGCAGTTGTCTTATTTGTTTTTATACACTACCTACGTAAGAATGAAAATAAAAATAAATAATACATATAACTTAAAGTGGAGAATTGGGACACAGTCCCAGAGCTCAGTTTGTAACCTTTCTGATTTTTCGKCGGATTAGTACAATCGAAGTATTTTCTCATTAGCAGCTTCATGTTTTATAATTATAATAAATATGCATATAAAATAAAATTAGTATGCATTTTACAAAAATTTTTATTAAGGTGTTACAAKGATTTCACGGCTTCAAAAAATCGTTCCTTTTTGTCTTATTTAATTACTCAAGTTCATCCAAGCAATAGTTTTCGAGATACATTATTTATAGTAACTTAAAACTTTGAACCTCGCTTTTATAAAAAGTCGCTTTGTGTTTTCAAAGTCGGTTGTCAAGACTTCTCACTAACTACTCAACCGGTATTAATGAAATTTTACACTAGCTTTCGAGATATAATTTACAGGTCCTTAAACGAGGCAGTTTTTTAAATTACAGCTATAAAAAAAAAAAATCGAGGAACTTTCACCAAAATCTTTGTAAAATATCCATGTATCCTTTGATTAAAAAAGTTTGATTCACTCTTTATAATAAATTTTTTTTAAATAGACCATTTTTGCTTGGGGTACCCATATATGGTACATATTAATATTTTGAATTGTTCATACTTGAAATGAGATTCAATTATACAAGTCACACGTTCAGCATTAAATATGATTAATAACTAAATAAATTTTTCACGATCGGTACTCCTTTTGTAGTCGAATGATAAAAATTGTTTTGCATTAACTTGAGATTTGCCGATTCTCAAATCGCAGATTTATTATATATACGGGTAAACTACCTTCTACATAAATATGATTTTTAGGACCAATTTTTTATTCCATCTTTATTAAGAATAAATTGAAAATAAATTATGAAATGCCAGTACAGGAATTGAAACATTTTTTATATAAATATTTTTACTCTAAATGTATACATTTGTATATACTACAGAGAGAACGGTATATGTTGCCATTAGCAAAACAAAGAAGAAAACTTATACGAAAAGTTTGCTGTAGAAAGAAGAATACGAAGTACCACATTAAAAGGAATGAAAAAACCTATRTTGTTTTTGTGTTATAGTCATTATCTTCATAATTACAACTTTATTATATACAGAAAATTGTAATTGTAGCAAGMAATATAATAAGAAAGTTTTCGGCTTTAATAAAGTTTTCTTCAAATATTATTAAAAGCTTAGAAAACAGATTACATTCACATAGCATTTCTGTGCAAAACTTGTAGYACACCGAACTTATTTTAAATGAATAGATAAACCGATTTTTATTTAATTAATTTTTCTTAGCATTCATACATATGTATGTATATTTCGTACCAAKTATATAGTTTTTTCTAGCTTTAAGCATTTCTTCGCTTACAACTTACTACATAAGTGTTGTGAGTTTTTCACTTTGCCTAAATACATTTCCACAGCACTTTTCTTCTATAATGCACACAGCTTACGTCAAATCTGCGAGAAAATATTTTTATATATACATAAACCCAYAATGGACCACGAAAGTTTACACCTCTTGTATATATATCTGGTAGATAACTTGAATAGTTTTTTAGTGGCTTTCTTCACCCTTACATTTTYTAATTAATATACATTCCATTATTTGATTCAATCCGTTTACACTTGAACGCACTACCGCACTGTGCATAAAAACTATTTGCAGTTTTCTTTCTTATTGTCCATTTTCGTGTTTAATCCATTAGTGTTTGCATACCTTTCCTGATATATGTATTTATGTTAACTTTCTCGCTCTCTTATTTATTATCATTTATTATTTCTACTCTTTCATTGCTTTTGTATGGGGTGACCAGATATATTTTGTTTTATATWACTTTTTAGGTAAATTTATTGTCTGTATAATCATAATTAAAAAAAAATTGTCAAAATTTCACATAAGCATTCCTTCTTTACAGTTTTTTTTGGCTGGGATTTAGAATAGCATCCCCGGATTTCGGGAATAAAATGAGTATTACTGGAAAGGTGGCGTTCTCCAGATCACGAATATATATATATATAGTAGCCTACTTTAACTTATTTTAGTTAAATTCTCTGCATTTGCACAATAAGAAAAGGGTTGCCATGGTTATTTTTTTGAAGCGCGGCGCGGAATGCAAATATCTTTGAAACTATATATATATATATTTGTGATCTGGAGAACGTCACCTTTCCAATGATACCCATTTTATCCCCGAAATCCGGGATGCTATTCTAAATTTTACCCGTTTTTTTATTTTTAAATAGTATATTCAAGTCAAAACTCGATTTTGTTTATCTATGTTAAAACTCTTAGTCTTTTAGTTAAGATTGGTGCATTATTTGTTGCTAAGTAACCGAATATTAAAGTCTGGTAACATATCTTAGTTTCTTGTGGTTTAGCTTTCGCAATTCGTAACATTTACGCCRAAATGCATTTCACCAATAATTTTATGAATTCTGTTTTAAAAGCACTTCTGCAATTAATAAGTATTCATGTGAAAAAGGACTTATTTCTTTCTGAAATCTTTTTTAAATTACTTCATTCAATGAAAACTTTGTGAATAAAACTACTACATTTACAGCCCTATTTTAAGAAATCCTCAACCAAGTTGTAAGGAAATAAATGTAGTACTGTCATTGTAAARTGCATCTGGGTTGATGTTGCATCACATAGTGTTGCTATAGTGCATTAAAATTTTTTAGTACTTTATCAAAACGCAGCACACAATTAGTATAGATGTTGATATGTATTTATTTATAAAACACTATAAACAAATTGTAAAAGATTTATATCTTATGTATGTTTGGAAAAAAAAGAAAAATGACCACGGAAATAGTTATATAAAATATACACAAGTCTCTGATAATCATCAAGCAGCAAGTTCTTTCAGAACCTGTCCTGCTATTACCAGGCGTTGTATTTCGGATGTACCTTCGTATATYTCCGTAATGCGCGCATCACGATAATAACGTTCAGCTGCCATATCGCTAACGTAACCCATGCCTCCTAAAACTTGAATRCATTGATGTGAACAGAATGTAGCTGCTTCAGATGCAGCCACTTTTGCCATTGCAGCTTCTTTCGTATATGATTTACCATTATCTTTCAGCCAAGCTGTACGCCAAACAAGTAATCGCGATGATTCTACCCTTACCGCCATGTCCGCCAGCTTTTGTTGGATAATTTGTAATTTAGCAATTGGTTTGCCAAAAGAATTACGATTTTGCGCATAATTCGTCGCCAGTTCTAGCGAGGCTTGAGCTATACCTAGCGCTTGACTTGCAATACCAATTCGACCTGCGTCCAAAGATTGCATTGCAATTTTGAATCCATAACCAGATTTRCCTAAAATATTTTCTTTTGGAATTTCGCAATCTTCAAAAATTAGCTGGCATGTAGAACTTGCTCGTATTCCTAGTTTGTCCTCTTTTTTTCCAAGTGTAAAACCTTTTAATCCTTTGGGAACTATAAACGCTGATATTCCTTTGTGTTTCAAGGATTTATCTGTAGTGGCGAAAAGTATGCCAGCTCCRGCTTCAAAACCACTGGTTATCCACATTTTCGTACCATTTAAAATATAGCGATCGCTCTTTTCCGTTGCGGTTGTAGAGGCAGCACCTGCATCTGAACCATTTCCAGGTTCCGATAGTGCAAAAAAACCGACTTTGTCWCCAGAGGTGTAAGGTTTCAACCAAAAATCTTTTTGCTTTTGTGTCCCATACGYAAGAATTGGCCCTAAAAATAGCGAATTATTAACAGACATTATCACACCACATGATGCACATCCACGAGATATTTCTTCCATTGCTATGCTATATGCCAAATAATCCAAACCCGTGCCGCCTAATCCAAAAAAAATACAAATTAGATCACGACTCGTGTAACAACAACTTAACAAACCGTATTCTTCCGGAGTTGTTATAGACATAAGTCCCAGTTCACCCATTTTTTTCAACTGATCTTCAGGATATAAATGTTCACGATCATGTTTAGCTGCTCTTGGTACTATTTCGGCATTAACAAAATCTCTACATGTTTTCTGTAACATTTGATGGGTATCAGACAGTGCAGATAAACAGGCAATACGCCTTATTGCAGGATTCTGAAGAGTACCATGTCGGCCTTTGGGGGGAACAAATAAATACACACACATAGGATATTTACAAATCAAAGTTCAGTTTAGCAATAAAAAAAATGTAAATATTTCTTTTCTTTTAGCAAATTTGTATACTTACCTAGAAATTTGCCTATATTAACGAGCGACTGCATAATGGAGCGGACAATTAGAATATCAGCAAATGAATGATTTTTTTTAGCATAGAAACTTAAATATAAATATGCACTTATCAAAGCAAAGTATAAAAAATAAAACAAAACGAACGCAAAAACGATGATTTTTAAACGGTTTCTATAGTCGATTGAAATTATCGATTTAGCGCCTGCATCAAGTAGGGGAAAGAGGAGAATTTCGAATATCGCATTTTTTTTTTTTACTAAATTTAAAAATTTACATCTAAAGCCTTACAATTGGATAAATAYTACACATAAGTATATCTCTTACCAATTACGGTTCATATATATCGCGAATATGGATATATTGTTAAATGCAATTAAGTTGCATTTGTTTTAATTTACTAATATTACACTATACTATATTATGCATACAATACGCAAAATTACATTACTTTCTACTCAAAGTAATAAATGATGTTTCTTTTTTTTCGTGAAAGTCGTCGTAAAAATTACCTTAAAATTATCAAAACAACATCATATTGTATTTACTGAATGTATCATGTCAATACATAMATTTTTCGATTATGGTTCAGTTGGAATTTCAAAGTAATGGCGAATTCTTTGTTTTAAATCGTGTTTGAAGTGTTCATGTACGAATGCAAATTCTACGGCATTCAGTGAAAGTTGCAGCAAATCGTTTTTCGTTAAGTTAAATGTATTTTTTGCTAATACGAATTCATTGGACAAGGTGGTGTCGAAAACACCACAATCGTCAGTGCATAATATTACTGCCGCGTTTTTATCATTAAAAAAAATATGTTTAAAATGATGATCGTCATAGCATTTTACAGTGGAACATTTCACATTACTCGTTAAACAGCATTCAATGGCTATATTTTTTCTATACATTTCATTTAGTTGAAGTTCATTTAGAAAAGTGCCATGACCACAACGTTCCATGCCGAATTTAATCATTTGATCAATTTCTGCAGGATTGTGAATTTCAGCACAATGCAAGGCTAACTTTAAATTGTTTTTTCGAGCTTTTTCCAATACTGGTATAAAGTGTATGAAATTACCCAGTTTCGGATTACCGCTGAAGTCAATACCAGAGATAATGTCTTTATAAGTGTCCTTTAGCTGTAATGCAATATTAACCGTTTCTTCAGCCTCAGCTATGCTTTTACTTCTATCAATAGATAGCAGCAGGCTCACATGAATACTTTCAATTTTCTTAGTACGTTCTATGGCCTCCAAAACACTTTTCACATATTCTTCTTTGGACATTTCCGAATTTTTCTTAGGAGTTGTGCGTAATTCCAAATAAATAACATTATCTTTGGCAAAATCTCTTATTGTTAGCTCTGTAGCCAATTGTAGGCCCCTCTTAGTGGCTGTTAATTCGTGCATAAAACGGAACTTAAGAAAGCATTGGTCAAGATTTCCACCATCGAATACCAACTCTTCGCTGAGTAAAACCTTTTCATTGGAATTCACGCCGTATACTTTTTCACACAACTCTTGAATTGATTTAGTGCACAATGACCCATTGAGATGTGCATGTAATTCAATCTTTGGCATCTTTCGTATAAAATTAGTAGTATCCATCGCACACAGGTTATTTCACTGAAATTTAAGCATATGTAGTTGTTTACCTTATCATATATTATGGGTAAAAACATTTTGAAATTTGAAATACCTTCTTTTTTTTATATTTCTGTATTTGCTCCATCAGCTGTGGATAAAGAAGTAAATAAGCGGTGATGATTGAAATCAATCGATAATATCGATATGTGTCAACAAGCATCCGTCAGATAAAAATGTATGATCTTACTTTGTAATATACAAGTTTTCTTAAAAAAAAAAGTAATTTTAACAGGGATTATTTGGTTTAGAGCTATATTTTAATATACCATGCTATTGTGAAAACGGAAATCTTAAAAATATTTTCAGTTCTCTTTATAATCTATGTCGTCCGGCTACAATTTTTTCTGATACGGCGCCATCTTGTGGCAACGAGTTAACGCAAGCAGCTGTTTATTTAGTACTGTTGTACAGTTTGCGTGAAAAATATCTAAATACATTTCAGTTTACGAAATTTTGGCTAAGACAATTTTTGAATTGTTTGTGTGAATCAGAATGGTTGGGTTATGTCGGTTATGTGCCGCTGTTCGTAAAAAGGATATGCTTATTCCAATGAACYTTGATATTTGCCATAAAATGAGGGAGTGCTTTGGAATTGAAATGTGTAACAGTGGTGATAAGCTTCCCAAATGTGYCTGCGGCCTCTGTTTAGAAACATTGGAAAATGCCTTTTCCTTCTTCCAGAAAGTAAAGGAGTCGCAGGAATCATTAGCTTTATTATTGAGTAGTTCAAAAGATGACAAATCTGAAAMTGTTAATGAAGTTTGTATTAGATTAAACGAAAGTGAACTAACTAATAGCCAAATTACTGCGCAATATATARAATCGGTTAAAGATGAAATTAAAGGAGTTGACATAGAGACCGATAATGTGTTGACATTAGATTCGATGGAGCTTAATATACAAATGATACATAGATGTATAGAAGAAGATGGTGGGGATAAATATAAAAGTTTGGAAATTCTAAATGTCATGGATGTCAATAGTTCGTTGACTGATATGGATGACAAAGTTGGAGGGGGGAGTCTCAGCCAACTTTCAGAAAACAGTACAGATGTTAAGATCGAAACATACTTTTTGGAAGATGTAGACGACGATTTAGAAGAAGGGTCAGAGGTTAATGCAGAAACCACGGAAGCAAAGTCGGGAGAGTTAAATGAAAACAGTTTCAAACCTACAATTATTGAAATCTTACCTGCCAACAATTGTGTAACCACTTCTTCGAAGGTTTGTTTTTGAGTAAAAATTTATGCATGTATTTACACATTCACAGAAGTATATATTTTCATTTCAGAGTTTTGAAACAACTGAAGTTAATAATGCTCAAGTATACGAATGGAGATTATATACCTGGATTTGTCATTCTTGTTCTGAGATTTGCGAAACTTTCGCTGAATTGCTTTTACATGCTAAAGAGAAACACGAAGTGCAAGAGGTCAATTATCTGCAATACAAGTGCACTGATTGTCAAAAAATTTGTGCGCATTATAATAAATTTCTTAATCATGTGCGATTCCGACATCATCCTGAATTAAGTTTGCGTTGCGATGCCTGCGATAATCAGCAGGAATCTTATCAACAATTATCTGCTCATAGAGAAAATTGTGCTGCAGCACAACAATATCCTTTAGTAGATTTGTGTAATATATGTGGAAAGAGTTTTCACAGTCGGAATGCTACATTAGTACATTCACGTGCACAACATAATGAGGAACATAGTGCCAAATCCAAGAGTCATCAATGTACTCAATGTGATAAAAAGTTCAAACGAGTGGCGAATCTGCGGGCGCACGAACATATTCATTCAGGTACGTCAAGCTATATTGCCCAAATATTGTTAATTAATAATAAATATTGTTAATTAATAAGCTATTATAATTTAAGGTTTAAAAGAGTTTGTATGTGATATATGTGATCGGAAATTTCGTCAGAAACATAATCTCGAAGTGCATTTGTATACACATATAAACGAACGARTTTTTGAATGTAAAATTTGCAATAAAAGGTAAATGATTTATTTTTTATTTCAATGAAGTATTTAATTATTCATCAAAACCATCATGTACATATGTATGTATATATTTAATTCCACAGTTTGAAAACTTCAACAAGTTTGGAGAAGCACCAGCTAATTCACAAAGATATCAAGAAGTTCGCCTGTGATTATTGTGATAAAGAATTTCGCACAAAAGATGCAAAGCTTTCCCATGAACGTATACACACTGGGGAAAAACCTTTTAAATGCAAGTACTGTGACCGGTGTTTTCGTTTTCGCAGTGGTTTAATGGTTAGCTTAAATACACTTTTGAAGTCATTTAAAAAAAAAAATACCTATAGTTTCGTTTAATATTCCCTACAGGGCCACATTAATTTACATACGGGSGATCGTCCATATTCCTGTCAGGATTGCAGTCGTCAATTCACCAACTGGGGCAATATGAACAAACACATGAAACGTTGTTCTAAACGCCAAAGCAGTGGAAAGAGTACGTAGTTATGTAGTTTTAACGATAACAAAGGAAAAACACTTCGATTTGTGTGGTAAAGGTGTATTTTTCTTAGAAAGTAATMCACAGCTTAACAGTTATTATACAATCATTATTAAAAATACGCGTATTCGCTTCTGGGTTGTKTTTGAAGTTACAACACATCTACGCTTTGGTCAGTTTGAGCAACTAATGTTAGACATGTAATATTGTATAATATATCCAAATAATACATCTAAATAATAATATAAGTGAAGACTTTGGTACAAATTTTCGAATAAATATGTTGAATGGGATACTTATATTAAATAATGTCACAYTTAAATAAAAAATTTAAGTTGCGTTTATGTTGGATTTCCATAGAATTTAATTGTAATATAGTAAAATTCCCACAATAAACAATTTGGTATAAATAAATCAAGTTTAAATAAATTATCGTATGCCCTATAAAATTTACTTCGTACACGATACTTTTCACTGACTTTACAATTGTGAAAAATAAGTAGTATTATTTACTTTTTATTAAAAATTCAAATTTATTCCGAACAGTTTAAAAGTTTTTAGCTGAACTCATTTTGCAAACACATCTATATTATATTCCATAATGGCGCAGAGCATTTGGGWTAAACAGTACAGTACAACTGGAAATATGTGGTTGTATGAAGGAAAATTTTCATCTATTTCCAAATTGTCGGGAATAAAAAGAGGTSAAGTAAAAAGCATACATTGACTGGCAACTCGTATTTGTCCAATTGCAATTACGTCTCTTATCCGCCGTCATTTTAAATGTCGTTTGTTCGTTTCCGATCTGATTTGTAGAAGTGGTGAAACTTGTGCGTGTGGTGTTTTAAAAAGGATAGGGAAAAGTTCAATTTTTTTTTTAATACATAAGGTAGTTTTGTGTTAAGGKCTTATACTAAATAGATTAAACTTTGGGTGAGTATACAATAATATTATGTTAAAATCACATTCCAATTGGTTGTGCTTCGTAGTTCTTCTATAGTAAAAATTTTTGTTTTGTAAAAATGCGTAAATAGTTTGAGCTACATATGTACATACGTGCTCCTTTGAGATCTTTGAGACGCCAGTGAATAATCGCACTCAATTTCATTTTACGGTCATYCATCACAGTCTCATGATGATTTGATTTCTAGATCTTGACAGTTTAATATGCAAGGACCAACTATTTAAACACGAAATTCACTTTTTTTTTTATTGTGAAGAGAAACTGCAGAGGTGGTGTCACTTTGGGTCTAATATTTTGAGTACGGTTGAATGAAGTAACATGTYCCTTTGATATTAACTTATCGAAAGGAAAGAATAGAAATTTTGTGTGTTTTGTGCGCTATTTCGATCAGAGGTTCCCCAACATAACAGCAATCGGCTTTGTAGTGGAAAGTTCTACAGTGAAATCAGCTACTAAATTGGCGGCGTTGCGTGAATTTTCCAGAAGAACGGTGGAGTTACTAATTATCCGAGAGACAAGGGGATGTTCGAGCAAGCAAATAATTGCACCAATATGCAACACTGTTTTTTTTTCAGATACTTAGCTGATACTTATATTGTAATATTTTTGCGTCGAATATGATTCGCTGCTTACCAGTGATTCAGTTTCTACATCTCATAGATTTCGAATTACACTTAAAAGAGGGTGGATGGCGCCGGAGCATRTGACTCGTCACCCGAACTTGCAGACGGATTCAAAATGGCTAATGGATTGGGCGCCGGAATCTATTGCTCTAAGTTAGAATTGTGGCGCCCTTCAAGCTTTCGAAATACTGCTGAAGTCTTTGCGGTTAGGAAAGGTTCTGAGATAGCTTACAATACCGGAAATAATATAAAATAGATTAAACTCGATAGTTAAAGAGCTTATATATTGGCCATAATTGCCCAAAGTGATATCCGTCGGGCTATCGTACAGTAAGCAAGTCCCTAAAATCGATAAATTATGAAATTTCTAAATGGAAAAAAACGCGATTGCGTTTTACTCACTTCGTCTCGTCGTCTCGAAAGGACTACATTACGATTGTTGCGCCAATGACAGGACACAACTTATCAGCATCACTTGCCAGCCGGATGGGCATTACTAACAACGCCACGTGCAGAAAGTGCTGGAAGTAGGTTTTAGAGACATGCTTGAATACTTTATCTGCTTTTGTTCAGCCTTATCTAGAACTCGTCTTAGATATTTAGGAGCTTCACTTTTCAAGGGACAGAATGAAGTATCAAAATTAGATATCAATCCTCTTTTAGAATTAACAAAAACGATTGAGGCCTGTTTTTCGAGTACTTCAGTTTGAATTAAATTGAACATTCATTTGACATTACTGAGGAAAAGTAGGTCTAKGTGTGGCGTGACAGTCGACTAGTATAACCTACTCAGGATTAGAGGACAAAAATACATTTTAATCATTGAAAATAGCTTTAATATGTTTCAAAATATTATCCATTAAAAGCTATACTTTTGCCACACTGATTATGGCATCTCTAAAACATGCAATAACCGTTTCTTCAGTTTTCAAAACGTATATCTTTAACGCACGAGAATAAAAAGAAATCATTCGGTCCTATGTCAGGACTATAGAGTGGATAACTTATCAAATTTATGTTTTGAGTACTCAAAACTAGTCGATGTGTGAGAGTTTGCAGAGGCGTGGTGAAGAGTCATCCGTTTTGTTGTATTCGGCTTACCTTAGAACACCATGTAGTCGACAGATCTTTACTTTCGAGCGCATACGCGTAAATACACGTTTCTTCATCTGTCAGGATGCTATAAACGTGTTTCGAACCAGAGCGATCGTATTTTTTGACTTTTCAATCGATTGTCAAACTGTGCGGGATCCAAGGTTAAAAAATTATTTTACAATCAAATGTCCACACAATATTGGATGTATGCTGTGCGTTTATTTGTCCCTATTTCACGATAGGTCATATAGATCTGGTAATATTTGTTTGTGTACAGCATCAACAACTTCCGGAACAATAACTCTACGACCTCGATTGAATCCAACATACCATCGATAAACAGTGGCCCTTTATGGAGCTTCATTGCCAAAAACTAAATTAAGTTTATCGATGCAGAGTTGCTAACTTAAGTCCAGCGATGAGGTCCATTTCTGACTCAATGCGTATGTAAACCAGCAAAGTTGCCGCATTTGGAACGGCGAGCAACCTGAAGAGATTCAAGGGTTGCCATTTTATCCAGAAAAATTGCTGTGGTTTGCAGGCGGAATCATCGGTCCATATTTCTTCAAAAATGATACTGGTAAGAGCGTAACCGCCAATGGCTACCGTTATCACGTCTCGATAAACTATATTTGATGCCTAATTTGAAGCTCGTGATCTCGGCGACAATTCGTTTCAACAAGATGACCCCAATTTCTACACATCGCAACAATCAATTGATTTATTGAGARAACACTTCGGTGTGCAAATAATTTCACGTTTTGAGCAGATATCACACGGTTAGACCCTTTCCTGTGAAGATATGTAAGTCTGAAGTCTATGCAGRCAAAGCATCTTCTATTCAGGCCTTGAAGCAAAATATCACCCGTGTCCTTCGGCAGTTACTAATGTAAATACTCAAACGAGTCATCGAAMATTGAAGTCAAGGSATGGACCATCTGAGATGTAGCCGCRKCCAACAATAGAAAAAGATAATCTGCAAAAACTAAATACCAAAGAGTGTTCTTTCGAATGATAATAAACATTCCCCATTAAATTTGAAGCTCCTGTGTTTTTTTTTTAAGTAGGGGAACTCGAAATGGATCACTCTTTATAACAAAAATATCAAACATAATGTTGTGAGTTGCCATATTACAACACTAGGGTTACCAATCCCAGATATATGTATATAGGCAACCTACATACATCTGCATATTTTTGCAGCATTTATTCACTGAAATATTTGCATAAACTAATACTTACGTGCTTCCAGCCAACTACTGATTCAAATAATTACAATGCTCATATTTAAATTTCATAATTTTTTATTATTTTTTTTATTGTTAATTTTATTGCATGCACAAAAATGTTAATCTTACCATTTTATATTCTAATATATTTTTTCATACCTATAATGTGTATGTAAGTATGTATGCATGTATGTATGTATGTATGTATGCAGTACTATGTAATTATTTTCATTCATGTCTATACTCTTTGTGTTGTCAACACATAGCACAACTATTTCTATTATATGTATCTCAATTAATATTTCAACTTTGTATAGTAATTTCATCTTTACGCTAYATTTTCCTTAGAAATCCTTAACGGTCCACATACATTTGGTATGTACTGTCTTACATTTAACGCTGCAAATTCAAACTTTACAACCAATAATAATTCTGCATACATTTAAGAASACGAGTCGTACATTTTTTCTCATTTTGTTTTGCGATCTTTCTTTAAAAATTTGAGGTTAAAAACATACAGTTTATTTTTATATATGGCTGTGGTCTTTTATTGTTTGCAATTGTTTTATAACAGCTGTTTAAAGAATTCGGTTTTTAGGTTTTTTTTTTATATTAACTGCAACTACAATGAGATATTGAAATGAAATCAAATAACTTAATGGTTTTGGTATTAAACAATTTTGCTTTCATTTGCCTAAGATAATAAATATTTTGCTTTAATTATTTTTTATCAATTATTTTTGTACATTAGTATTTTAGAGTTTTCCTCATTAGTATTTCGGCGTAATAAATTTTGGTTTTCATCTCGTAGCTTGGCTAAGCATGTACTTATTGGCATTAGAGAAAACTGGTCGCTGTACATCAAAAGATATGTAATACAAATTTAAATAAAAAGTTAAAATAATATGAAAAAGATTTATACAATTTTTGCATATAAATTATTATTATTTTTTTTTCGTTTGTGGATTTGCTCGTGTAAATTTAGTACTTTATTTACTTGTAAACGAACTCAGTCATTAAGGGTTTATTAAGTATTTATTATGACACATTGTAACAAGTAATGCTATAATAATGATTATAGTGAACCTCGCTTAATTGCATTGCATACATGAAAAGTAAAATAAATACTATAGAAAATAATAGTTTTATGTCGACGGCTTATCGTTTCTTCTATATAAATATATTGTTAAGAATATGGCAACTCCAAATTTTTATATTGACGGCATATTTGAAAATAGTRACTTATGTAATGTACGAGTACAGTAATCAGAAAACAATGCTGATATTACTGAAAACGAAGTGTATCGGAATGAAGAAGTTATATATAGTTGGAATTTTCCAAAATTGGTTTTTTTTAAATTATATTTTCAGCAGAGTGCTAGAAAGTAGAAGGCCAAACTTTAAACGCGTTTTTCTCAAAATGGTGTTTCAAAGTTGGTAACCAACATTAGATGGAAACGCTTAAACCGATTCGATTTAAATTGTAACACAAGCCTCTTAAATATATTTTTTTTGTAATTAATCGAAGTTTTTTTTCTCAACGAAAAATATTTTTTTTTTATAAACAATTTAAGTCTGAAATCTGTGTCAAAAATCGATTTGTTTTTCTAGAAATCGTTATTTTGTCAAAAAAATTTATCTTATTTTATTCCTTCGGTTAATTTAACATTGCTTTAACGAAATCTGTKYWTTTTTAATTTCAGTGGATTCAGTTCAGAGATATAGTGGTCATCGCCAAACGTCATTTTTGAGAGGAGCTTGCGATGATCAGCTGTTGTTCCTTTCCAAATAAATATTTTTACTAGTACTAAGTCTTAAAATGCGGTTAAAGGATACCATAATATTTATACACATTTTTGGATCAATAACTTTAAAAGTTTTCTCAAAAACTGCCTGAAAATGTTTAAATTTTCGGCCTTCTAACTGTATAAAACCCCTGTAGTAAGCCTTAAGATACAAATGTATTGTTGTGTCTTAATTTTTTCCAGATACAAATGTATGTGTCTTAATTTTTTCCAGTTTAGTTGGCATGACATCTGGCATTCAATAAACTTATATTCATTGAAAAAAACATGATATTTTTCTTTTCGTTGAAAATCTAAAATTTTGTACCGAAAAGTGATCATTTGCGAAAAGCATTAAATTTGAAAATATTCTTGAAGTTGATCTGACAAATAGTTCCGAAGAAATACACTCGTAAGAATTTTTCAACATAGTGTAATCAGCTTCCAAAATTTTAAGTACGTTTTTCTGGAAACGATGTCTTCATACTAGTCAAAGAGGAAACTTCTACGAAAGAGCTGACTGCACCGAAATTTTCACATAATCTTCTAAGATATACATCTTTGTCAGGCAAAGATCGAAAGTATAAGATTTTTGAAATWAWTTTKRTTTTTTWARSCMMYTYCYWAAWTWTTTYMMAAAAAACGACTTATGTTTGGTTAGCTGCCGTTTTGTTAAAAATTTAAATTCTAAAATTTCTAATATTTATTTGTTTTATAATATTTTTTYTTTGGTTTCTGAGTTTCACATAATTTTTAGCAGAATAATTATGCTCATCGGCAGCCACTCTTTTTCGGGGGTCTTTCTGAAGTCGGCTACGGCAACAAGAAAAACAATTTTTTTTTGGTTCAAAATGAATCGCCGATTATTAAGGTAAAATAAATATTAATTTTTTTGTAATGTATAAAAAAATGGCACAAACAATGTTTTTTTTTTAGCAATAATTGATAAGAAATAAATGATTTGAGTCATAATACTGAAATTATTTGAGAGAAAAAGATCAATTTTAGCTGAAGATTAAAACAGGGTTTTGAAATTTATAGCAAGCATAAGATTATTTCCGACTTACAGAGACATGATGACAAAATTTATGTGCATATTTTACACATAACCTCAAAATATTGTTTTATTGTTTGCAATTAAGCGGCGCTCACTGTGTATAAGAATTAGCTTATTGCAAATTAGCTGCTCAGTTTTTCAATTAACATCAAGAATATGTTGTTAATAAACAAAGTGGTTTTAGCTCTACATTAGAGTATTTATTAATGCTTTTATTTACAATATTTTTTTTTTTTTGGCTTACTATATTTAACATTAACTTTAACATTTTTAATCACTTACTTTTTTGGTAAAGAATTACTTGTTTTGGTTATAACATGAGTACACTAACATAAAAATCAGTCACATACACAAATACAAATACAATATTTTTTCTTTTTGATTTTTTAATTAAATTCATGAATCAAAAATAAATGCTTAAGTATTTATTGCATGAAAACATGGCTCAATTACGCTGGCAAAAATTAATTGTTTGCTTAGTATAATTAGTACATTTAGAAATACTGCTAAATATTTTTCTATATAACTAACAGTAGCGTTGGGTGTCAACTAATACCGCCAGAACGCTTTGATTACTGCTTGGACACTTTCGCCAGTTTGCGCAAGCCGGCGGCTTCGGCTTAGATTTCTGCGCTGCCACGTAAAAAGATATCAGCGCCAACACCGCTGCCACGACTAATGGCACGGTTCGGTTTCGTGCGTTGCCTTACTTCTCTTCCCTCTTCTACGGCTTGCACTTTGCTGTCAGCCAAATCCATTGGTTGCTGTTGTTTTCTGGGCGTTGGCGGTGCCGCATATTTGCGACTAGCGGCACGTTGATAGCGACGCGCTTGTACGGCCAAATCATCAAGCAGTAGTTCGTTTGTCGACTTAGCGCGCTGTGACGCGAAGCTCGGTCGTGGCGCGCCATTTACCGCATTTACACCACTGACACCGCTATTTGATTTTATATGGTTGATTGGTGGCGGTGGTGGTGCGGTCTTTTTGCGCTTAGGCTCGTCCTTATTCTCACGCGTATTCAGCTGCTGTCGTATAAATGACTGACTCAATGTAGAACCGCGTAGAAAATCGCCATCAGCATCACTCCGTTCATTGGCCGCTTCGCCTTCGCCTATCTCGCGATATAAATTTAATTGTGGTGAGTATTTGTGCAGCGCGTGCGTCATTTGTTCAATACTTAGTTGATCCTGCTTTAGTAGACTGTCGGAGGGCATTTTAACAAATGGCCGCTTTACTTTCGTTTGTGTTGCTTTGAGGCGATCGAAGAGATTATGTAGTGTTGTGGCGCGTTGCTTTTGTTTCGCCAATGGCATTATGGTGCGTTTGCGCTTAGGCGTTTTTGCTGCATCGGCAACGGTGCTATTTGTTGACCAAGCGTTTGTTGTTGGCGTTGCCGCCTTTTTGTGTGTGCTCGATGCTAAAGTTGGCAGTTTCATTGGCGTGCTGCCTGGGCAACCAATGTTATTGATGCGACTCGAGCTAAGTGACTTAAAAACATCATCGTCCAGTTCACTTAAACTTACCATTTGCTCATCACAACCCTCAGAATATGTGGTAGCACGGCTTAACATTGCCGGTGCGCTGAATTCTTTCTCATCTTCTTCATCATCATCGATGCCACTGTAACTGGCGAATATTTCATCAAAGGCGGCACTCACAATGAGCGCTTCGTCATGTTCAATGTTTATGTGCGCGCCAACATYTATATTTTCTTCTTCGTGGCTAACACGCTTACTATTGTGGTGTGCGCCACTATAGTCATAACTATTGATATCTTCACAACCTTTATTGACAGATGTTAAACGACTTGATATGGTGCCAAAAAGATTTTTACGATAATCATCATCCAGATGGCAATACTGCTGCATCAAGTGATCATCGTCCGCTTTTGCAGCGTGCGCAACTTCWGCGCAGTGCAAACTTAAAGTGCTGTGTCGCTTAAGAGGGCTACTACGTGGCGACAATACATTACTACTGTCGGCGCCAGGTAGCGACTGAGCGCTTAAGCTACTTTCGAGTTTAGTGTGTGCTGTTTTTGACGGTGCACGTTTAGCGCTGTTATTGAAAGCAGCCAGCAGCTGCTGTTTGCTAAGTTTTATGAGGCGCTGACGTGATTCGTGTGATTTGCGCTTTAGTTGATGATATTTACTATTACTAGTGCCGTGCTGAGAATGGCGTGACGCATGTGTGGGCGTATCATATGTGTATGTGGTTGTGTGTRTGGCGCTCTTAAGCGTTGGCGTATACTTACAACTTCTCTCGGYCAACTGTTCGCGCTCCCACTGTTGCTGCTGTTGCAACGCCCAAGCGCGTTCCTTGGCGCGCTCTTGATCGGCAAGTTTGCGTTGCATACTAAGCGTTTCGAATGTGTGCACCATACTGCCCACATGTGAACGCACCTCTGGTATACCTAAATCGCCACTGAAAAGATCACGTTGATGYCGTTGCTGCGCTGTAAGCAGCTCACCACCGCTAGCGCGCTTATTTAGCGTCGTTATACCGGTGGCATTTTTATAAAGCGCACCGGCTGAGACGCTAGGACGTAGCGCGTCATGTTGGCGACGACGCTGTGGAAAACGTTCTATAAATTCTGTCGCTTCTTGTTGCCAAAGCAGTTCGCCATCGAATGTGGCTTTTGTGGTTGTTGTTGTTTTATGTGAGACCGGCTGTATTTGCGTTGTTGTTTTGTTTTGTCATATTATGTGTAACGTTGTATTGAAGAAGTGTGTGTAAGTTGTATGTATAGGTGTGGTTGTTGTGGGCGTGTCCAAGCGACGGACATGAAAGTATGCAATATTGAAGAGAAAAGCAAATTAAAATTGAAGCCAAACAAAGGAAAGTGTGTAAATAATAAGCATTGAAAAGAGTTGAAGTGTTACTTGCTTAAKGAAAAGATTGAGAATTAAAAAAAAAAATAAAAGTCTGAAGTTGTGAACTGTGTATGTTTTTTACGTAACTCTCAAGATACTAATGATCTTAATTACTTGAGTATACAACGAAACATTAYTTACCACAGCGCCACCTGCTGGTAATCTGAAAAACATCAATCCCTATTCTGACGTCACCTTAGCTACTACTAGTCTAATACTTTTCAGTTTTAAAGTCTGAAAATAATSTAGAACGTGCGTTATTTTTGGCACTTGTCGAGATCTCAAAAGATTCAAAGGGCATTTAACTGGCATGGTACTTCAACTATGAGAGGGCTCACTGTGAGGGTTTTTATTTTTAGAAAACTGARCTTTTGACATTCCTTGGTGCAGAATGATGATTCTACTTTCTCAAGTTTAAAGGCCAGTTGTCAGCGCTAAGTTCTTTGTGACGACCCCTTTCAAACTATTCAGACTCCTCGTTCCTAAAAGTTGAAGTCGAAGCACGATCCAGGCACTCACCGAGATCTCAGAAGATTCAAAGCGCATTTAAACTAGCACTGAAACTAATAAAAGGGTTTACCAGTCCGTGTTTACTGTGAAGGTTTTTATTTATTTATTTATTTGCTAAATGAAAAATAATAATACAATTACCAGCAAATAATAATACAATTATTATTTTACAGAGTAAGAAGAATTAGTTGCCAGGGCTTACGGCTTTGAAGGTTTTTACTTTATGAAAATTAGAGACTATGAAAGATATTTGACTTTTCTTCGTGCACAATGATACATCTATTTTACCAACTTTGAAAGGAGACTTCTCAGCGGTGAATTCATTGTGATGACCGCTACCAAACTTTTCAGTCTCCTCTTTCCTAAAAGTTGAAGTCGGATGTCAATGTTCTTACGCAGTTGACTAAACTCAGCTAAATTCTAAATTGAGGCATTTTACTATATTTGAAACCTAAATCTATTTTGCAAAAACTACATACTACCTACTATCTACTATAATATCTACTACATACCTGTAATTAATAATTATTTCAGATCTAGCCCAGAATATAACTTTACAAAGTTTACAATAACCCGTCATAATATATAATGTGGACTGGGCTATTACAGCTTGTATTGAGTAGGCATTCAATCAAAATTTTATATGAGATATTTCTGTATAATAGGCCAAGAAGATTTGTTACTTTAAATATAAATTTCAGAAATGCATAGACACTGATTAAACAGTTAATCATCTATTAAGCGGGCGATAACTGGCATTGGTAGCTATACCTGCCGAATTTTTCTATGAACTGCATCTACACTTCCCATCAAAATTTGAATAATTTCAGAATTTTGTGAACTCCCTTTCCTAATTGGTGCTTGTATGAGATACTTTTCCTATAGTTGGTGAAAGACTTGAATTTATGAAGAGTCTTTGCAGTTCGAAGGTACTCGCTTGGTTTTTATATAAGTATTAACATAGTTCAGGTTAGGTTAAGRGATCGATCCTAACAGGAATTTCAGTTGAACAGCCTAGCACGCCGGTACGTTATAGTACCCAAAACTTCTATATAATGTATTTAATGGATCACAAGACAAAACATCATAATGCTCTGAGCCGATCACAAATTTTTTTAGGCGTTTAATGGCCGTTTCGGTTATATTTCCTGGTACACTGAAAGTCGAAATGTTTCAACCTCATACTGGCAAAAGCCGCACAATAGAGAAGAAAGTGGCTGGATGTTTCAACGCYACCTTGCTCTATACAAAAACTTATATCCTTTAGCATTTTTGGCCTTACCGCATAAATACCTATTAGATCATATATAAAAAAAAGCTACTAAATTGCGGCAACATGAATTTTGCYAAGCGCAAGAAGTTCAGTAGATCTTTTGCGATGAGCTCAGTACTCATTCATACTGATTGCTCACTCCTTGAAAGAGGCAACAGCTTGTTGGATTACGATCTACATATATCTAAGGATTATCATATAAAAAATAAATTGAGTGTTTAYTTAAAATTATGATTAAGGATTTGTTTAAGAAAAAAGTCTACACGTTGCAGATTCGTACGCAGTCGGTACACATTTTCGAGATGTTACGAGTGAAGGCCTAAGAATCGATACATTTTCGGAAAATCAATTTAAAATTTTGGCTTTCAGCCAATGTTAGACAAATAAATTAATAAAAAAAAAACATTTCTTAGATAAAATTTTGGCGTTCGTTGTAATTAAGCCAACAACAAAAATAAAAACAAAGACAAAGTAAACAGATATTATAAAACACTTATGACAAATGCATGACAACAACAATTGAGAGTGTTGTACAATGAAGGAGAGAAATAGTGATAACGAATTAATGATAAAGCTACTTACATTGTATAAAAGTGAGATTTAAATGTAGCAACGCATGAATGACACGCTTGTGTGCCGGTGTTTTTAAGTATGTGCAGGTATACATTTTGCTTTTTTGCAGGTATACATATGTGAGTGTGTGCCTGTGTGTGTATGTGCAACATAGATGTGAGATTGGATGTAATTCAATTCAATGCTGCCGGTTTCAGCGGAGTTCAACACAAATGCCGTGTTATGCAATACTGCTCACATAAACATATACATAAAGAGTATGTATGTATGTGCGACAACAATAATATGTGAATACAGACTTGTAAATATGCGCATGGGTACGCTTTGGGAGACATAGCTGGGTAGACATGGTACATATGCGTATGCGGGAGGCAATGATTTAATAGTAATTATTATCGCATTGCATGCTCTCGCTGGAGCTCGAATATTGACTGGTCATCGAATTGGCTTTGCTGATATTATTTATTTGCGTTGTGTTGTTGCTCGCATTGCAATTGYTGTTTTGTTTGCGCTCCTTACCGCCGCCACGATTCATTTTGCCAGACTTTTCGGTGGCTGACGATTGTTGTTGTTGTTGCAGCGAGCGACTGCTGCGCGATTTCGTTGGTTTTAGTTGTTGTTGTTGTTGTTGTTGTGACAAATGTTGTTGCTGTTGGTGTGCGCTGGCCTTACTCTTATGTGTCTTGCTGCCGCCGCTTTTGCTATGCTTTAAACTATGATGATGATGCTGCGACTGATTCTGCGCGCGCTGCGGACCGTTGCCGCTTTGATAATGCTGCTCACTTTGCTGCTGCTGTTGCTGTTGTTGGTAGTGATTCAATGTGCTATTGCTGTGATAGAGYACAGCATCCTGTGTGGAACCATCATTACTGCCGCTGCCGCTACCACTTGCAGTGCTGCCACGCCCATAAATCTGCGACTTCGACTGACTGCGATACAAATGTAAATTGGCCACACCGTAGGGATCGAGGCTGTCGAAAGTCTGCAAGTAGTGCGGACTTATTTGATTATAATCACCCATACAAGCGGACGTATTCGATGKGGTCGCGCCGGCGCTGCGTCGATCCAACGTGTTGGTGCGTTGTGCATGCGCGGGCTCGCGATAATGYGGCTGATGGCCGCCCTGTCCATGCTTATAGTGCGTTTGATTGCGTTCGCGATAGTCCAGCGAATTGAAGTGATGCGGTGCCACCGGTTGGAACGTCGATAACGACGTCGAGCAGATGGTTGGCGATAATGCGTTGGCAGCCGATGCCGTTGTGGCGTTCGGTAGCATAGTGGAATGATGGCCATGGTGTGCTAAATAGCCMAGTGTGCTGGTGGTGGTGATGGTGTTGTTAGGCGATTCAAGTGTAAGTGGGTGTGGCAGGGGTGCGGGTCTGTCTGTGTGATTGAATTTATGAAGRCCAGTGTGATTGTTGATGGTGGTGGTGTTGGTGGGTTCGTTGCTGCGGCCGCACTTGATCGCTACAAAGGAGGTCGGCAATGGCGGMAGCGGTGGCGTGTTGGAGCGYACCACATTCAAGGCGGCGGCAGGCAAAGATGTTGCTGCCGTTGYTGCTGCGTTGTTGCTGTTGCCGCTGTTGTTGTTGTTGTTGGTAGTTGTGGTGGTTGTGTGGTGACTGGTGTGGTTGTTGTTGTTTTTGGTTAGAGTGGTTGTGGTGGTGCAGGTGCTGGACAGGGTTGCCAGTTCGCGCTACGCACCATGATGGTTGCCAAATGTGCGCAGTACCGGCACACTCTACATGCCATAGCAGCATACAACAACAATGATCCCCGATACGGTGTGAGTTTTGTAGGCGTGTGCATAAAAGGAATTTGGTTTTGTTGAAAAAGAGTTCATAATTGAATTCGTTAACGATTTTAGTGGTTTACTTTGGTTTTGCAAGTTAATAAGAGTTTGGAGTTTTTTTTTTGTTTTTGCAAAAAAGGTAAATAGCAAATAGCCATAAGATTAAATAACAATGTAGAAAATTTCAATATTTTTGTAGAGAATTTATAAATAAATTAGTATACTTTTTTATATATGAGTTGTAAATTTTCGTGGATTTCTTTTGTAATTTTCGTCGAACTGGTTTGTTATTGTAATTAAATTTGTTTTAGTTTTAGTTACTGTRATTAAATAGTAGTAGTAAGTAGTTATTATTGTTGCAATAGCTGTAGTAATATCGCTTGATTTCAAAATTACTGTGAAGCCAAAACAACTAAAAGTTTACAATTAAAAGCGTCGAAAAAGTGAAGCTTAGAAAAAACGTAAAAAAAATATTTATTTTATTAAAAAAAAAAAGATAAATATACAAATGTACATGTGTAGATAAGTTGTGAATGAAGTTGCTGAACAAATGTGCATGACTGTCGATTGTTTTTTGCAAAGTGAGAACACCATATTACTACATACTCAGTGTTAGGTTTTCCAACTCTACATTTATGTTTATTGAAGGAGAGTGGTGAAATTACCGCAAAATCGTTGAGCTACGACTACTATTTACGTTTAGAAATTAAAAAAGATTCTAAAAAAACGTAAGGGCATAAAAAACCAAATCATAACAATATATGAAATAATAAAAGTTAAAAAAATGAAATACATTTTACTTTAGGATATGACAAATGACAGGGAGGGCTGACTAGTGATGTTACAAATCGACTCTACTAGTAAATAGTAAGTAATATAATACAATACATGATACAAATATACTTATAAGTTACTAATACTAACTACTGTTTAGCAAAGCGCTACAAAAGTTACAAATAATATTTAATACAATTGACGTATACACTAAGATAAGCCGAAAAATAATTACATATGAAATTTGATTATTTTCATGGATTACACATTTTTCAAAAAGTTATCAATGAGATTTCGAAATATGTCAGTGGGATAGGGTATGAAAAATGTCGAGTTAAAAAAAATACTGAGTGCAAGTTTCACGTTGAAAACACAATTCGCAAAATTTTTGGATTTGTTTTTTTTTTTAATATTGTTTTTAATAAATTTCACAGATTTCAAAATGTATCTGTGGGATAGGAAAAAGGTTAAAACTTCGCTTTGAAGCTGTTGGCAATATATTTATTTATACATTTTTTTATTATTTTTTTATACATATATTTTTTAATTTCTTTATATTTTTTTGTATTTTCTTACCCAATTTCACCGATTTAATTAATTTAGAAAAAAGTTGCAAGCAAGCTGTTTTGTTATTTATTAATTTTTTTTTGCTTTTAATTGTTTTTTAATAATTTTAGATTAAAAATTTATTTTTGTATATATATAATATATTTTTACTCTTTTTCACAGAGTTAAATATATCAGTGGGACAGCGAATAAAAGCGTCGCGATTAAAAAAAAAAGATTGAAACCTTAAAATCTCGCTTTGAAAACAGAATTTCGAAAGTTTTTTTTTTAATTTATTTTTTATTATTTTAATATTTTGAAATATTTTTTTACTAAATTTCACAGAATTCAAAAAAAGCCAGTCGGGTAGGGAGAGAATGCATGCTTTCATTTCTGCCAAAATGAGGGGTGTATATGGTATAATATTGAAATTAATTCCTACTGCGGCAAAAGTGAGCCGTAGCCGAAAAAGCCACGTCATAGCCGGTCAAAAATTAAAGTTATGTGGTCAATTTTCTACGATTATCGAGGTGTGGTGCACTCCGGATTCCTTCCGACCGGCTAAACTGTCAAGACGGAACACAAGTAGAGTGTTATGCATCATTTGCGCGAAGCTATTCGTAAAAAGAAGCCGGAATTATAGACGGGCAACTCTTGGTTTTTGCACCACGACATGCACGTCGCAAAGTGCCTTGACTCTTCGTGAGTTTTTCGCCAAATTTCCAACCAATATGGTGCCGTAAGCTCCGTGTGACTTCTGGCTATTCAGCAAATTCAAAATACCGCTTCGGGGAAACCATTTTGAATTAATTAAAGAAATTAAACGTGCATCGCTAAGCGCATTGAAGCCAGTTCCGAAAATTGACTTTACCAACTGGTTCGAGGATTGGCAAAAATTGGCAAGGGAGATTATTTTGAGTTGGAGGATATAAATTTTGAAGAATAAATTAAGAATTTTAAAATATGACGAAAGTCTTACTATTTTTTGCTCATAGTAGTATTTTTATTTCCTTATAGTGAGGGAGAAGGTACCTACGAAAAGAAAAAGCTCTCACGAAATCATAGACTTCATTAAGWAGCTAGATGTTAGTGAAGAAATTACTTTGTTTTGCACAAGATTGTATTCATTTATATGAAGGATACGTAGAGAACTAAACTAGAGATTAGAAGGTATTGAGTTCATAAAATTATGTMAAAGTCTATGGAAAGATTGTAAAGCGTAATGAGAAACAAAATATATATTTTTTTGTTTATATATTTGACTTTGTAGGAAGTAAACATGGAGCTGTTGACGCATATTAAAAGAATCTCTTTTGGTTTGTTGTTTTTTGGTTAATTAGGATTACAGCAGAATCTATAATAAAGTACGTTTTTATTTTAATATAGCAAAGCTACGCAATAATAGAATAAATGAATAAAATATCGATCTTATATACGTATATCATCTAACTACATATGTATGTGTGTAAGTAGAGCGCCAACATGTGTAATAGCTTACCAAATATTACACACCACTACATAAGCAAACTTGTCACATATGAAGTTTTATTATTATAATATTTAGATTTTGTTAAATTGAATAAATATTGTTTCATCATTGTTTGAGTTTTTGATTTACTAAGTACATTTTCGAATACGACGCTGCGTTTTTATTACAACATTTACTACAACACCCATACTAAACTATGTAAAAGCATGCATTGGAAACATTCCACTATTTACAAGTAATTATTAAAAACTACATAAAATATATAAAATATAATCATTAAATATTTATTTACACGAACATGCAACATTAACACACACGCCGTTATAGTGCTTCGTGCAAATCTCGTGCGCTTTACTTTAAAACAATAAATATACAATTTTRTACATTTAAATATATATGTATTGCAACGGCATGCAGACACGTGGCTAATTTACTTAAGCGACACACGGAATGTAGCGAAGAAATTTTTGAGCTAATTAAACAATTTGAAGGGAAAAAGAAGACGACACACTGCAATGAGAAGAAATAAAAAGTTCAACTCTAGCATACAACATGCGAAGAGGTAAGCAGCAATTTCGCTTAGCTRCCAGCAGTGTGCAGAGACAACAACAATAAGAGCATAATTTCATCATGCAGTTAGCATCACTTTCAGACACACGTTGTGCGCAACAATTGTGTAGCGCGAGCCAGCGGCGTCGTCAGCCTTTACTGTTGAGGGCTCTTTTCTTATATCCAAGTTCACCCCGTTGCAGGAATGAGCTAAAAATGTTAKTCAAATGATTGCCTTATTGCAGTCAGAAATCATGTTTGTTATCCGATCTGGAAAATTTCCATGAAGATTATAGTGTTGCCTTTTGAAAATAATCTACGCCGAATTTCGTGATGATATCTGGTCAAATAAAAAAATTTTCCATATGAGAACTTGATTTTTATTGGACATTCTGTATGGCAGTTAAAAGCTAAAGTGATTCGACATCGGCGTTTCCGACAAATAAAAACATTTTGGAAATTTAGAAATTTCGATTTACACTGATGGAATAATGACTCCAGAGCAAAATTAATATAATCGATTATTAACCCCTCCAAATCTACTTTTGAGACCGTGTCACTGTCGTGCGAGTTTAAGGTAAAAACCAATTAAGTCGCAGCAAAGTTTGAGTATTTTTTGCATTTAATTTACACCTCTTTATTGCATTCTACTTAAGTAGTCGTAGCTTTTAGCGCGCGCACAGCAAAGTTTCTCGTATTTAGCACGGATAACGCTGAGACAAACAATTAGCGACAGGGGTTATTGGTTGGCTGAATAAATAGGGGTCTTAGTAGCTGCTTGTTGCCTTAAGGTGCGCATCTCTACGGAACGACAAAGCAAACACACACTTCCGAAAGCATCTATGTAAGTATAGATGCCAATACAGTTAGAGCTAGTGGGGTTAAAGAGTATCTGGCAGAGGTGTACGAAAGAATGCAAATAGACATTTGCTCCGCAATGCGAGACAAGAGTTGAAATATTTAAGTTTTCATTGCCAGCGGGTTAATGGCGCTTGCAGCTGTTGACACAAAGAACTGCACAGAGCGGCGGAGATGGGAGATAAAGAGCAGCCAGCACGCACTTATGCTGTAAACTTTAACTTGGAGTTGATATTTTGAAATTAAATGCAGAGGAAGATAATAAAATTACGCGTGCRTTAAATGAAGCGTACGAATGGCGAAGTGTGTGTAAAAGATTTTAGTCGCAAGAATGACGGTAAAATAGAATGAATAGAACATGTCGTCACAGGAATTTCAAATAAGCTGAGTGAAATCTTTGCGAAATTATTAGCTTCATTCACAGTTGGCTGCGAGTATTTGAAGTATACAAAGTATACACATATGCAGTGGGTTAGTGGTGCTCTTTAGAAAGAAGAAGACAAATAAAGGATTGAGAAAAATTCGCTGTTATATTTTATGAAGTTTGTGACTATTCAGCGGGTAGACTAACAAAAACTGCTTGACTATATGATATATTTGATATATTTTGATATATTGATATATATCTTCGTTTATCGGCTGGTTTGAGATGAAGTTCGGTCCTTAAGTAAACTGTCATAAATGTATATATACCTGCTCATTATTGGTCAATCGTTAGGTGAATTACAAAAAAAAAAAATATTTGTTTTCTTCTGATAACTTTTTAATTTCCAATTTAATTTAGATCCAACCGAAGTAATTAATAAAGTAATAAGTTGTACCTCAAGATCAAAGAAGTATACCACATTCCAATGGATTTTTGCAAATCTGTTGGTAGAAAGCAGTAGGTATTTTGGAGCCAGGCAAACTTTTGGCTGCCACACRTACAGTAATTAACATCAAAATCTCACATCAACATAAAAAAGATGTACCAAAGTAGAAAAAAAGATTTTTATCGATGCGACTTGTGCAGTGTTATGGACCAGTCCGGTTCAATTTTGATCATGAGTATAAAAATTTATTTGTGGTTTTATGCATTTTCGTAGTTTGGAAATTGGGTAAATAGATAAAGTATCTAGTAAAGAAGGGAATGGTARGCCAGCTCTGGTTTAAAATATTCAAGTGAGAGAGTCATCTGTCAAATAAGCGAGGAAAGAACTAATATARCCTTGTACAGAAGTTGATTAACACTTTCCCGGTTGACTATAGAATTTAAACCACGCTTTGAAGTATATTGTGATAAAAAAATACCCCAAAATTGTATTTTAAATTCCCCGGGTAAATAATATTTCAAAACAATATATTTTGTTAAGTTGGTAGGTCWGTCCTTAAGTATTATGCCAAAAATAAGCGCGCTAGGTCAACCAATTTGTTTACAGAAGCTGTTTAAGTCGGTACACCACAGCAGTGTATTGCAATTTTTACAATGGGTGTTTGATGAATGTTTGTCTCAAATTTTGTAGTTCTAACCAAATTCTTTGCGAATTTTGGGAGAGGCTTACGTTGATTCAGTTTTACCAAATGCATAAGTCTACCGCGGTACAAAGCCTTTGCAAATCATTGAGAGATCGTTGAAGACATGCTCGTGCTTGACGATCTTCGAGCTCTTCAACTGATGAAAYTATTCAAAARTTGAAAKATATGGTGCTTGAAAATCGTCAATCAAGTCTTGGATGGTTGGGATGGCAAAAGAGCTCAACATCTCTCGCGAGACCGTTCGAATGATTTTGGTGATTATTTTGGGTGTGAAACGTATTCTTGCTTTACTCGTTCCGATAAAGTCGAATTTTCTTCAAAGCGAGTACCGTAAACAGGTCTGTTGTTGTTGTAACTGCAGAATTCTGCCGAGTTGACAGTCCTTGGCCGGATAAAAATCCGGGTCCGTTCCGGTTTTCGTAGACCCGACTGTCATGGGAACGGACCGTAAACAGGTCTCTTTGGACATGCTTGTTCGTACGAATTCCGATTCCACATTCATAGAAAGCATTATAACTAACGCAAGACATGGATTTATGATCGGAATGGAAGAAAATAAAGAGCTGAAACCGAAAATCCGCTCCATAGTCGCTCAAAAGTCAAGAAGATGAATTGTGGCATTGTGGTCAAAGAATTCGGGGATTTTACACGATGATAATTCACCATGACATCGAGCCACGATTGTGACCGAATTTAAAACCAAAAATACCATGTATACCATCGATCAACTACTGTATTCACCAAAGCTAAAGCTTATAAAACTTAAGAAATCTATTAGGTTGCGCACAACAAACGAAAATTTTGTTATCCTTTTTCTTCCTTGTTGACTTTGGTGATATTTTTATACTCTAATTTGAAAGGAAACTAACTATTTGACTTGTTTTAAAAAGTACGTTTAATACTGAGTTTAACGAATGTTTCTATTCAGAAATCGCTAAAAAATTGATTAGTTGTTCAACTTTTTATAAAAAYAAAAAATTTTCCTGGTATTTTGGGGTTTCATACTGTGTAAAATATCCGTAACTTCCGCTTAATTTTGTCGCCGAGCAAAAGAAAACAAAAAACACATTTCAATAATTTCCATGCACTATTTATTCTCTTTCATTGCGCTCAAACGCACTGACATGCAACAGCGCGCTGAAGCGACTCTGTTTTGATAATGTTGCCATTTATTGTAACAATGCAGCCGGTTAKATGCCACACGGATGCACCGTAACAACTCCAAAGTAGAGCAGAAAATTAAAATGATTTTTATTGTATATGGGTGTGTCCATCAAAAACTTTGCAACATTAATGCCAAAGGAGAAAAGAAACTGTATAAAAATACAATGCTGCAGSAGCAATAGAGTGCAAGTATTTAAAGTATGTGACCGCTGCCGCGTTTAAATGCTGCTTTCTCGCATAACTTTTGGGAAAAACTTTTAAAGTGTTTTACTCTAGTTTGCTGTGAATGCTATTTTCTTTTCAAATTCTTCACTCCACTCCACTGCACTATATGGTACTCATCGCGCTGCTTTGTTGCATGCCACATTCCAGGCATTGTTGCCTGTTGTTATACAGCCCGACTTCGCGTTCTGATGGCCGAGTAGAGGTCATCAATTGTCCAGTGGATGCTTAACTACGCTGTGATAGAAATATTTATACTTTTATGCCATATACCATATATATGGCCCTTTGTTACCCCGCGAAGTCATAGTATATAGTATATGTATGTACATATATATACAACGCTCTTCCGGCGTGACTGCGGAATTCAGAGCGCGTAAGCTTGTATGCTGTGAGTTTATTTGGATTTTACAGTGAAATTTCGAAACTTTTGCTGCGCAGGAAGTTTGCAATGTTAAAAGCTGGCGGCAGGACATTTCACGGCAAAGTATGTGGCAGTGAAGCCAAGGAAAAAGCGTAGTGAAGTGCAAAGGAATGCTGTAGATATGCTTATAAATCATTTCTTTTGAGTAATGTAGTTTATCTTTTGCGATGAAGTTAGGTTACGAGCGATTTGTTTACTTAAACTGTCAAATGATGTAATTTTTATTTAATTATTCGATTTTTTGCTTGAGMTCTGCTGTTAGCTGGCTACGAAATGCATTTTTAAATAACTTAAATGCATTTATTTACATATATATATTTTATGTACTAATGTTATTTGATGCGGTGCTAACAACTACTAGGTAATATCGCATGCATTGTTAAAAAATAAAATTTAAATTTATAATATTCTCTGTAATAAAGTATGACATGTCTACACTTTAAAAATATAAAAACTTTACTTACCTCACTTTATTTAAAAATTATTTATAATTTTAAAAGTTATTTATAACTTTCAGTCTAGTTTGTCAATGTTACGTATACGCCATRGCACACACTTTTGTWWGCAAGAGAAAGGATAATATTAAAAGGCACACCTAGTATGAACTTCTTTTTTTATATTTGATTAGCTCATACACATAAATATAACATACTAAAGTTTTTTATAAATATTTTAAATAATTTTGGTGTTACAGCCTTCTAAACTGTTGCCGCCCAGTTCAATCAGCTTAAACAGTTTAACATTAAACGTGTCTTTCTCAAAACAGCAACTTTCGAACTTCCTTTAGTGATTATTCAGAGATAAATCTGCTCGATCACTAACAAATTTCTGTACATAGTTTTCTATACAATGACTTATCAGCTTCCTTTGATCAGAAATCGAATTTTGGCTATACTAAAGCTAACAAAATTTTGCGTAAAACTGAACTTTTTTAAAACAATGTAAATTTGTAATTTTTATAAATTTTTGAATTTTTTTTCCATTTTTTTTTAATTTTACTGTATGTTCTTAAAATATAGCTTGTTGGCAATTAATGCAAACTTGAGTCATAATTTACCCAATTTTGACTGGGCTGTAGCCTTAAAATTACAAAAAAGTAAATTAAAACGGTAATGTTTTGAGTTTTCAAGTCTTAAGGGGTTACATAGGTTTTCGTGGGTAAAATAGTATTTTTTTTTTAATTTTTTTTTAATATAAAAAACGAAATATTTTATTCGAATTTTTTGTTGCGAAAAAACTGAAATTTCAGTGGAAATTTCGGGACATTTTTTTCAAATAGTTGTAATCGAAAAAAAAAATCCTCCGTTTAAGCCTTTAAGAACTGTATCTCAAAGTCCTGTGCAAAATTTCATGAAGATCGGTTCAGTAGTTCTTGAGAAATCTTCCAACCGACCTCAAAAACATAGTTCAGAGAAAAACGCTTTTAAAGACGGCGCATTTAGCCCRGCTAGCCTCGAGCGCCCAAGGTCTCACGGCTGTAACTCCGAAATTATTACTCAAATTAACTTAGGACACTATTCAAGAGGCGTTGATGGATTTAATAAATTTAATTAAAAATTAAAAATATCGATTTTTATATATTTTCAAATTTTAACTATTCAAGAATATGTCTATAAAAGCATGTTTCTAATTTTCGGATATCTAGGTATTTTTCTGACCCAGCATTCAAATTGTTTCGATCGGAACTGAAATTTTAAATGCGTAAAGTAAAATAAAAATAAAAAAATATGAAATAAATGCTAAATACTTTAAAAAAAAATTTAATTAAAGTTATGAATTATAAATATTATATATAATATTAAAAAATTGATTATTTAATAAGTTGATAGCAAAATTTAAGCTTTGTTAATAGTGGGTGGAATCTTCTTTCTATGAAATTAATAAATTTTTTTCATTATATCTCAAACGATTAAGGTATATAATGGGAAATTGGTCATTTCATATGCCATGAAGGMAGCCCTAAAACCTTTTGCTGTCAGACATATTTTGCTCCCTTTCTCAGTTAAACAATTTTTTATGGAAATTTTCTCTCCACTATGATTTGGCAATTTTGCGTTTTTTAATGAAATTTGTTCATGTAAAAGTRAAAAATAAGTTAGTAATGCTGATTACTTTCCCTGCTGCATTGCGCAGAGTGCATGTATGTATGTATCTACTCGCAAAAATTGTTAAATTTATTCAAATGAAGAAGTTCAAGGCACGGCGTTTGTGCTYCACTTTGGCGCATTTAAGCACACGTTGCGCGCCTATAAATTTGCCGCTTGTGGTATTATAATAAGGACATTAAAGCAAATGCTATTTGTGGTTGGCCGGCTTGCTCTCCTATGCAGTTTGATGGTCTAATACCTTGTAGGGTTACCATAAGCAAATATTTCGTTTTTAATAAAATTTTGTTTCTTATGTGGAAAAACCATAATCACTTTAGATGGAAAATAATTTAAATAATTTAAATATAATTAATTGTTGCAAATTTTTAGAAGGAAGTATGGTTCAAAGTTGTTTTTTTTATTTCATGGTAGAAAGTGGTTTAGTGAGGTTTGTTTTTTTGCATTTTCTTAAAAAATTTGCCATAATAGTCTCAGTTTTTTTAAACATCAAAAAATCGAAGTTTTGATAAATGTAAAGTTTGCTGGCTTTTTAAAAAAATATCACATTTTTAGCGAAATTTTTATATTGAAAAGTTGTTTTTTTTTGTAAGACGAAGCAATAAATAATATTATATTTTAAATAAAAAATACAGTATATTTGGGATATAAGAAGCTAAGTTTACTCCAATAATCTTGAAATATTTTTTTAACATAAAAAATGCAAAAAAATGGTTTATTTGAATTTATGAACTAAATTTTGTGGTTAACTGAAAAAAAATGGTAGTACAAAAATAATTGATATTTTTAATATTTAACAACAACTTWTTTCATTGGTTCGTGAGAATTTTTGGTTGAAAATTTGAATTTTTTTTTATTATAATGCAAAATTTTGTGGTTATGCGAAAAATTATGAGTATAAAGGTTATACATTCATTCAATACCAACAATTTTGTAATATTGGATAGTCGGAAAAATTTTTTCGTATTTTGTTTTGATGCTGTTGCAGTCGTATATCTCCAGTGCTACCAATCACATTGTATCACACCATATAGTGTTAGAAAGTTGTGATTTCAAGCTTCATTTAACCAAAAAAAAAAAAATTAATTTGAGGAAATTGAACAAAAGATGCAGCTGTTCAAAAATGAGTTAAAGTAATGAAAAAATTCGCTATATTTTGAAATTTTTGTATAAAAAAGAACTACTGTGCAAGCCACCAATGAAATTTGTGAAGTTGACGGAGAAGATGCTGTATCAGTTCGTATAGCACAATAATAGTTCGCTCGCTTCCGTTCTGGAAATTTCGATTTACACTGATTAAAAGTTTACACTGATGGAAAAATGTTTCTAGCAGAAAAATGGCAAAAAGTGGTCGACTAAAATTTTACATAATTGCTTATTTATTTATTAGTATTAATATAAAAAAAATAAGTTGAAATTTGATTAGAAATACGAAAAGACTTTTACGACTACCCAATAATAAATAGATGTCTTAATTATTTCTTTAATGGAAAGTAAATCATTTAGATATGGCAACAATATTGCTTTACGTCATGACAAAGAGTGTTGACAAACTGCGCACAATTACTCGTAAACGTAAATGCGTGATCAAAAGCGGTTTTCCTCCTACACGCTGACCATAATTGAACGACGCTCAAAGACGGCTTATTTGCTTGTGATATYCGCACTGGTTGAAGCCGTAACATTTAGACAAAGGCGGCGAGCATTGCACAGTGTGTAGAAGTGTTTACAGCGTTAATGAAGCGTAAGGTACGAACATGCGGGGGCGTACATTTAGGTAATGCCATATTGTGTGAAATTTAGATGGTGGTTACAGTTTATGGTCTTCTGTGTTAGCAATTTCAATATTTGCGGGTCTTAAGTTTTATTAAAAAATTTATAAAAAATCAAATGAATTCATGACGACATGCGAAGATTATGGTGTGAGTTGGCTAGAGACTAATATAAAACTATTTATGATTTTTTTTTAAATCAAATTCTAGAGCATTTCTTCTATACATTTTTCATCGGCAATACTTTTTCAATATTCATTCTACAAGACATCAACAGAAAATGTGCACTACAATTTGGCAAATTTCTGTAAGTTTAGTAAGTTTAGTTACTTAAAATTTTCTTCAATTACCATTAATTGCCGTTAACGTCTGCATAATGTATTTTCTCTAATTATAAAAATTTTCCCAATAAATGCTACCAACACTTTGGAGAATGAAAACTTTACTTTCTGAATGCACTGTACGCTTCTCAAACATTTGACTTCCCGTTAAAAATCAAATTAACCAAATTTTTAACAATCGAAATTAAAAAAAAAAAAAAAAAACAATTTGACACAAGCTGTGAAATTCTTAAATAATTTTTAGTCAAAGCCTCTATAAAGCCTACTGTACCATCTCATTAAAAGGAAGCAAAAATCACGCAACTTAAATACTTCTCATAAAAATCACAGCGCCAACAAAAGCTAAAAGTCAAAATGGGCGCACAAATTTTCATAACAAATAACTTCCATATACATAAATATTTGCAGAGCACTAAATGGCGCACTGACCAATACACCAACTCCTTGGTTAATGTGTTTAAGCGCTGTAAAGGAACCGGAAGCGAGTGTGGTGCAGCAAGCAAACGACGCGAAAATTATAAAATAACCGCAAACTCGACACTTGCTTGCTATGGCGTTGCTAGAGCGCATTATAGTAAAAGCCTTGCACCAACAAAAACAATATCAAGCATATCAAGCATATCGCTATAAGGTCAGTTGGTGTGAAAAATCATGCTAAGGTGTTTGTTAAAATGCGAAAGTTATGTAGGTAATCATTACAATGCGCAAAATAAACTGGAATGAGATGGATAACGCTTGGCACTCGAAAGCAGATGTATGTGTATATAAATGGGCTGTCGCGGCTTGTAAAATGATTATACGCATCGTTGCGGATGCCATACGTTTTCATACTGTTGCTTTATGGTAATTTTCTTTTTAYGCACACTTTTGTTTTTATTTGTTGTTGCTCTTCGAAATGGCTGCGCGCGAAATAGCCGGTGTAAATGTCTGTTAATTATTTCATTTACGCCAAGCTGACCTTTTGGCCGCCTGCATGCCAGTCTACAAAGGCCCTTGCTTTATTTTCTCATTTATGGTCATACACACATCTACATACACTGAGTGGATGATGCGCGCGCGTATGTGCAGGGTAATTTTCCATTTAAGTAAATGACAGATGGAATTTATTTGCACTCGCTGTACTTAATTTATGAGTGTAGTATATGGCCATATAGCGCTAGTGTTATAAGCGTAAAATATCAAAATTTTATATATGCACATATATGCATAATTCAATGTATGTGCATTTGACAGTATGCATAAATTTTGTATCCTCATTTGGTTGTATAGAATAACTATATAAAAATGCTACAAGACTGTAGAGAAAGTAAAAATAACTACATTTACCCTCCTCTGGTCCCGTTTTAAGAAATATGTATATTGCTTAAAATGCAAATTAATACCTTTTAGTGGTAAAATTGTTGTACACTCTGTTCACTACCTAAATTATTGTTGTCTTGTATCTTTTATTTAAAAAAATCATCAATTTTGTTGGTTAAAATAAAATATACTTTTATATAAACACGGCGTATACGTAAAATTTGGTAACAGAAACAGTCTATTAAGTATTTCATAATTTATAAAATAAGTCTTGCATTATGGTATTATGAAAAAATAAAACTCTTCGCCGTCAAAATTATTAAATAAAAGAGATTTTTGTGAGCTATGGCGTATACGTAACGTATCATTCAATATCATCTTGATTTTTCGCACACTAAATACTTACCCCTAAATGTATGCCTCAACTTCAGTAGCAAAAAGCCTTGTAAGTAAATTAATATATTAAAAATATTCTCGTAATATTTTTGTAYTTTTTTGTACGACAATGTGCGACATTAACTAAACACAAAAATATGTTAAATTTTGTTGCTGGAAGCAATTTAAAAGTGCAAGTACTCAATGTATTGGGATAGAGGTGAAACAAACAAAAAAGTATTAAGAAATATTACAACGATGAAATCAAACTCTCTAACATATGCTAAGTCACGCAAGACATTTCACACACACACATATACACAGCCAAACAGTAAATGCAACGTCATTATGGTAAGGGGCAATAAACTTGGCGTGCAAGTGAAAATGCAACACTATTCACTATTTGCTTGTGGCAAACGCACCAAAGAAACRCACATTGAAGTTGAAAATTTGCTTGAGTCAAATGTAAAATTGTTTAACATATACACGAAGTTTATAAGTATTGAGGAAAACATATAATATTTAGTTATTATTGTTAATGTGCTTTACTCAGTTGGTATAATTTGAATACTTAGCAAAATGCTAAATTTGTGCAATATTTACTATT
>NW_017537490.1:943278-946532 GCF_001853355.1 Bactrocera latifrons | reverse complement strand
AAAAAAAAAAAAAAAATAGAGTTTAAAATATACAAAAATATGAAATAAATAAAGAAATCTTTTTCTTCGCTCATATGCAAAACTTTGGCGCTTTCACATTTGATTTTATTTGCTTTTGAAGTAAATTATAGAAGTGGATATTTACATAATGGATTTTTAGGAAAATAAAAGCAAAAGTGCATGTGGAGTTGGATGTTGCTTCGTGCGGAAAGCGTTGATTAATTGTTAATTTTAATGCTACATAGATGTATTTAAAATAATAGTTAAAATGTCAATGCATAAAAGTGCTGTGAAAATACATTTATGCTCCAAAAAAAAAAAAAAAAAAAAAAAAAATAAAAAAAAAAAAAAAAAAAAAAAAAAAAAAGAAATTAAATCTCTTCTTACTCAATTGTCACCCTTAAAAGAAAATTAATTAGCTAAAAACAATTTTTAATATCATTAATTTGTTACACATCATACATACATATATACATATGTATCTACTCTTAAATAACCAATTTTTTTTATCTTGCGCTTTTTGAAAATCAATTGAGCGTAAGATAATATAAACAAATATGTAATAGTATTAATGGCAATTTATTTTATTTACATTTTTGAGAGCTATGTCAAGGTGAAAATCAAGGAATTTAAATTTAAAAAAAATATATGTAACTAAATTTAACATTAAACTTTTAGTATAAATATTTCCTCGCATAGGTAAACTAAAATTAAACTGAAGAGTTTAACATTACTACACATAGGAAAAGTGATGAATTTACAATTTACATACGCTTAGAAAGTTTATTTAATGTGCGAAAGGTATAGTCTTTTGTTTCTCTTATTAATAATTTATTATTGTGTGAATTTACTTTTATACCCAGAAATAACATTTTTTTTATATATCTGCCATTAATGTAAGTATTTTATCAGTGTGAATGTGTGTTTTGTTCGTGGCTTGATGATATTTATTGTGTATACAAAATGTGAAAATAAAGTATGAAGGATTACTTGATATGCTGACATGAATGACCGAAAGTTTGGTGACTAAACGGCGACTAAGTCTGATCTTATTAAATACTTAAAAATATGGCATATTAATGATACGTGTGCATAAGTTTATAAAAAAAAGTATTCAAGTCATAAAAACATATTTACAAAATGAAAACTTAACCGAAAAGTAATATAAAATAACAACTTAAGAAACCACATACAGGTAACATATTTTCTTGCTGCTAAAAAATAATATTATTTAATGAATACTCAATACAGCTTAGCAACAGAATAGTCATTGGCTAGCTGTGRAGCTTTAAACTCGATTAGTTTATTTTAAATACCGTAGACCTGCATTTGTAGAGGAGGCAATCTAGAGTCAATGCTGTGTAGGAGGATTTCTGCACCTAGTTGCGCTGTGTGTGCACTAAGGAGTTATCCGACTAATAGACATATATTTTCTTATAAGTAAAAGTTATGCCAATCTTTCGAAGGAGTTCTTTGTATGGCGGTGAGGAAGATTTTTCTTATTAAAATTGTTTTAAATGCAAAAACTGAAAAAAATATTGCAATATTTGGATATAATAATAAAAAATTTTATTTTGACAAAATGGCGAAGTGATTGAGGGACTATAAAATTTTTTGATTCTTTACAGTATGCCCTCAAATAAGTATTCTTTTGTTAAATCAAAAGTCGTATTTCTTCGATTATAAATTGGCAAATATATCTAAGAAAGTAGTGTGAAAATGTCAAGTTATTGGTTAGGTTAGTCCGGCGAGCTGTCACGCCATACATAGATTTGTAATGTCTGATATGATGCTGAAGTTTACTCTCATCATCTACAAGGATGGATGAAAAATGGTGCCGGGATCTTTTGCGTAGAGCTAGATCTCAGACGAGCCTTCAAGTATCTGGAATACTGCAGTAACTTCCAGGCAGAAGTCTTTGCTTATCCTGGAAATGACATACAGAACATCAATACGTAAACCGATAGCCAAGCGGCTCTTAAAGCAATAATTTCACAACGCCTTGCTTCAGATAATGTCTTTAGAAGCAGGGAGGAGCCGCAGATATAGTGGCTGCCAGAAAACCGCAGCATATATTATGGATTATAGACCGCAAAGGTATTTCGGAAAACAAACCAGCCGATGAGTTTGGCAAAGTGTCAGCTGATTGGCCAACGAACAAATTCAGGAAATACTAAAGTCCCTAAAAGGCATTCAAAACAAAATTTCAGAAAGAGCTGACATACTCACATGGTCTCGAAAAGGCTGCAGTACAATTGCTGGCTCAGTCATAGATCACARGTTATAACCACTATTAATGATAACACATCTAGAAAGTAGAGGTGAGTAGGCATGAGAGACGTTAGAGCAGCTCCTCTGCTTCTGCTCGGCCTTAGCAAGAACTCGACTTAGAGTATTCTAACTCTTTCGAAGAAATTTTTCTCATATACCAAGAAAACAACGTTTTGTAAAAAAGGTTTTTTTTTTTAAGTTTTGGGAGCCATTTTCAATAAATAAAAAATCTTACAAATACGCCTAAATTATTTGCGGGATTAATTCAAAATTTTCATAGAATATTGTCAGATACACGTACAATCGATATTAACAAGTTGATATAATCACTTTAGGTATTTTATACAAAGTTTTTAAATTTGAAAAATATGCTGAGAGGCACAGCAAAGGAAAGAGACAGCTTTTAAAGAGGCTATTTGACTATTTACTGAAGAAAGAGTCAATCATATAAAACTATGTTTTGAAATAGAAATTCGTTATTCATAAGAGATGGCAAGAGAAATCAAATCGGTTTTCGTATACCGAAAATAAAAGTATTTATGATTTTGAGATCTTTTGGATCTTTTTCCGATTCATTAAAATCTTTTTATTATATATAATAAGTTTATTTAATATTTGGTAGTCGAAAAAGTCTTTTCGTATTTACAATCAAACTTCAACTTATTTATTTTTATATTCATACTAATAAATAAATAAACAAATATTTGGTCGACATTTTTAAGCCATATTTACAAAATACGAAAAGACTTTTCGACTAACCAATAATAAAAACGTTTGTCATTAAATAAAAAAATTCTAATTATAACAAAATCTAACTTACTTCATTAGTATACTGAATATATAAATTCAATAAGATAAATTTTTAACTGGTTAATGAAATAAAAAAGTAGAACCCCCAAAGGTGATCTAGTCACCGATGCCCAGAGCATACTTAAATTATGGAGGGAACACTTCTCCAGCCTGCTGAATGGCAGTGAACGCAC
>NW_017537490.1:936986-942568 GCF_001853355.1 Bactrocera latifrons | reverse complement strand
GAAATAAAAATAAAACAAGTGATAGATTTCAAAATTATATAAGAAATTTTTATTCTTTAATATTTATTTTTAATTTTTATATAATTTGTGGCTTGAGGTTTAAAAGAGTAATAATCAAGTGTTTTACAACGTGATGTAATTAAAATGTTTCTTTGATAACAAACCATTGAAAAAATAATTGTGGCACATTTAAATGCTTGCGGATACACTAGTGCAGCGGTTGCACATACTAATATAAAAAATTGATGGAATTTCATAATATATGTGCGCATTCGGCAGTGCATATGCATATGTTTGGTGCAGGCGATAAATTGCAAAGTAATGAGAATATGCAAAACTCAAAGTGAACTGTTATGCTGAAATATAAATTATAATCCAATAAAGGAAASAAAAAAGTTGAAATAATGTAAAAAATGTGCTCTTTATTTGCATGGATTAATGCAATTACCTAGTGCAATGCATTATAATCAGAAGTCAAACCAATTATATAGACACGCATTATGTGACACAAACTCTTACATACAAACGAAAAGAATTTTGGTGCAGGTGAACGCTAAATCAACTATTTTGATATAAGTGGTTTCCGTTTTTTGTGATTTGTGAGAGGATATAGTAAAGAAGAGATTTTGATTAATATACAATAATATGAGTTGGTTATTGAAATAAAATACGAACATGTTAAGTAAAAAAAAAACTCCAAACTTTTAGGATTCCATTTGCCACAAAACAAATTCATTTCATATTATCAATATATCATTGAGTACGCAAATCACACGATCATCATCAGCAGAACGGCAGCATCATCATCATCAACTTCCGGCGCAAAGACAATGTACAATATATATGTGTGTATTTATATATAAATATATATATATATATATATATATATAAGTTTCTGCGTATGCATGTAACTATGTATAATAGCATATATGTATGTACGTATATACATATATATAGATATATGTGTGTAAAAGTATGTAGAAATAGTTATGGCACTCAACTTCGTATAAATACCATACACAAAGAACGCTAGGTATGTAAGTATGAATAGATATACGTTAAAAATATATATCTATACATATAAAGAAATATATATATTTATTTATAAGTATACGCAAGAAGTTAGCAAATTCATGTTCATTATAGAACGATACTCTTTTTCAGTTTTTATTACATTTTTGATAAATGAAACCAAATTTATAATAAAAATCGGGCAAAAAATGTAAGTGAAACGAAAAATATATTGAATAAAAGTAAATACAAATAATAATAGCTAGCGGTAATAAACGCAAGGGATATGTAAACACTTGTAGGCTGCCTGAGACAAATTCCTGTGGCGGCTGTGGTGTCTGGTTTGTCTGTGTAAAATTGTATGTGTTTAAAGTTTGCTTTTTATGTGTGTGTGTTTGAAGCAGCGTTTAGTTTATTTGCAAGTATCTATTACTTCACAGATTTAAATTTTTGACACTATATAAACAAATATACACAGTATATTATATAAAAAAATATGTACACTGATATGCGCCTGTTTGCTCCGAAGCTTAACTTTGTACTTTTAATTAATATACTATAAATATTGAATAAAATAAATAGCAATATTTCACATGCCACAAATATGAATGCGAATATGTGCAGGTGAAGGCGAAGTTATTGTCAAATATTTTCAGCGTAAATGTCTTCAATTTTCATAGAAACAGCAGACAAGTTAAATAAATAAAATATATTACATACATATCTCCACCAAATTACATAAATTTAGGTGGTTCATAAAAGTAAAAAGTTGAAAGTGACGTTTTGTATAAGTTTTAGATAATAGAGAGTGTTGCTACTATTTTAGGTATCAATTCTTAAGGCGAAATTACGTTGGTGTCAAATATTAAAAAAGCATTAATTTCGGCTGCCTGAGCTACATATATTTGATTTTCAGCAGTCAGCATATAGGCAGCTGTAAGCTATAATTATCCGATCTGAACAATTTCTACGAAAATTCCACCATGGCAAAGGTTTTCATACAAGCACTTGCTTCCGATTGCTCAATTTGTATGACCGCTATATGTTATAGTGATCTGATATCGGCGGTGTTGGCAATTGAGCAGCTYCTTAGAAAAAATAGTATGTGTGCAAAGTTTCAGTTTGGTATCTCAAAAACTCAGCGACTAGTTCACGTATATACAGACAAACTCATTAATGTGGCTAAATTAACTCAGCTTGTCAAGTTGATCAATAATGTATATTTATATATTTAAAATTTTTTAACTCTCTTTTACTCTCTATACTCTTTTCGGACCTTGTTTAGATTATAATAAATTTCGTTTCTAATGGAAAACAGTTAATATTTTGTCTAAAACGAAAATTTGCTGAGGCCATTAAGATCTAAATTTTAGCTGAAACATTTAGTCTTTGGTAGTTGTGAAAAGTTTCATATAAATGTAATGAAATATTGTACTTTTTCAGTCAATCAATCAAGTTTTGACTGCAATCTGGCATTGTGTAAGGAAAAAGCACTTTAACTTGAGAATTATTTAAAGCTGAAAAAGTTAGTATGTATAGTATTGCTTCTTGCATCATTGTGAGATAGAGTAAAGTTAAATTAAATTAATTGTTAATATGCTATTTAATTTATATATTCACGGAAAACTTCTTTAAATGTAGTCAATGTCAACTTAATTAAACACAATTAATTTGGTAATTGGTTAATTGCACGATTGTATAATAAATTGAGAACATTTAAGGTTAATTATCCAATAACGAGTTCGATTGGGAATTATCGATAAATTGAGAACATTTAAGGGTAACTCGCTGATATTTGCTTAATTGTGCAATTAAGAGATATGTTGAGTGCATTGTTATAACATTTGAGGGTAAATTGCTGAAATTCGCTTAATTGTGCAATTAAAAGTTTGCTTGGATTTTGTAATAAATTGAGAATATTTAAGCGTAAATTGTTGAAATTTGCTTAAGTGTTCAATTAAGAGTCCTTGGATGTTTTGTTATAAACTGAGAACTCTTAAGGCCTAAACTGCTGAAATGTATTAAAACTTTGCTTGACGTTCATTAAATTTTATATTATGATAACTGTTAGTTAATTTAAAATTTTAACTTTGTTTACAGTATATTTTCGATAATAGCAATGCCGATATTATCCAATAATTGACGATTTAAAATATTTCCAATCAAGGTACTTAATATCTGCACTAAGGAAAAAAAGGCTTAATACCATTTTAAAATATACTGCAAAAAGCTACGATTCTTAAGATTTCGATTCAATTCGGAAAATGATGATTCGAACAAGCAACTCAAATAAATAAAATAGAGATAAAATAGCAACCATTTCAATGAGGTGTAAAACTTGAATTCAATTCTTGAAATTTCTATTTCTGAGTTATGACATTCTCTTTGTATTGGAAATGGTTTTTTGAGGTTAGGTGTTTTATTACAAGTTATTAAATAATTAAAGCTAATTTTATTGAAATTCAAATTGCAATATATTTAGCTTATTTGCCATTCTAACATTTTCTACGAATAATCAAAGCAGCAAGCCAAGCAAAATAAAATGGCATACATGCAGTAAGCAATGTATTAATTAATAAGTAAACATGCAAATAATTAAATTAAAGTAAAAGAGAAATCAAGCTAATAACAGCTGGGAGCAAAAAAGGCATTTGTGTGTACTGGTGTAGGTGCTGTTATTCATAGTGTTCAGGTAACTTTTCTTGTACTTGTTTATATTTATGTATGTCTTTTTGCTAGATTTTTCAGTTTGATTGGATATGTGATATAAATGCTCAAGTGGTTTATTTAAGTTTATACTAGCTTTTATGTTTCTTTTTTGATATTTATGGTTTGCTTTTCTAAACATGTCTATGTTTTCATATAAAAGTGGAGATGTAAAGATTTCTTTAAAAAAATGTCTTACAATAATTTTTTTTAGATATGGTGTTTATGATGTAAATATTATTTTATAAATTATGATTTTAAACTTGTGTTTAAAATTTTTTTTTAATTGTGATTTTTTATTTAATATCTATGGTAGGTAATCAAAGAGCAAAAATAAGGTTCAAATATCAAATATGAAGAGGGCGGATATATTTTGGTGGCTTTTGTCAAACAAAATATAAATTAAATTTGTTTGTAACTTAGCAAACTTAAGGTAAATATTCAAGTTATTGATATAAAAAGCTGGAATAAGATTTCGCATCTYAAAATAAGTGCTTCTTTTCTAATCAGAAACTATTTTCGCAACGTAGTAAATGTTTGCACATATAATCCATTTTTTTATGAATATAACGTGCAATTGAATTGATCCTCTGACACATAAACGGCACTACTAGAATAGAATACATATAATTCTTGATAGATCTAACCTGCAAAAGCCGCGTATATAAATTTGACAGCTGTCGGATAATTAGTTTGTGAATTATCATTCAGAGTAAAGCCATTTTCGTTATTGTGAAAAAAAAAAAAATGAATAGTAATAAATATCGCGTCCTGATGAAAGATTTGCGTTTTGAAGGGAAAAAATACAGTTAAAGCAAAAACTTGGTTTAATGATGAGTTTCCGGACACTTCATCAGGAAAGCCAAACATCAAAGATTGGTATGTTTGGATGTGGTGAAATGAGCACCGCAGGCGGTGAACGGGCGCCCAGAATAGGTTGCTACCAATGAAAACTTCAAAAAAGTTCATTTAATGATTTTGTTTGACCAAGCCGAATCCGAAAAAAAAACGTTAAAGCAGGTCAAAAATGAAGATTATGTGGTGTGGAGTTTTTCTCGATTATCGAGGTATGGTGCACTTCGAATTGTTGCCGACCGGCCAAACAAGAACACTAAGAAATACAATTTTTCGAAATTAAGGGCCGGCAACTCTTTTTGTACAAAATTAATGCACCGTTGCATCCTGCATTGATTCTTCGTGAGTTTTCGCCAATTTTTCAATCAAAATCGTGCCGCAACCACCGTATTCGCCTAATTTAGCTCAGTGTGAAACCGATTTAAGTCATTTGTGGACATTAAATGATAATCACTACGCGCATTGAAGGTCAATCCGAAAATTGATTTCAACAACTGTTTCGAGGATTGGARAMATMGTTGGTACAAGTGTATTKCTGCTAAAGGTGATTACCTTGAGGGGAACGWCATAGATTTTGGRAAATAAATTATTATRTTGAACAAATTACAATTATGAGCAAAGTCTTACTATTTTTTGCTCATATTAGTATTAGTGTGTAACTTCATAATCCTGCGTATTTTGTGGGTATGAAAGTTATCTTCAACAATTAGATTGAGTTTATCTGGGACTAAATTGCATACTCTCTCTCACAATTTGTATTATCCCGCTAGAGTTTGTAGTGCTCTCCAATGTTCGGTTAAGTCCGAACTTAATCTTAGTCAACTTCTTGCAATATATTTTTGTTGTTTTATATTCTAATTACAGTTTTACTAAGGGGTTTATAATTTTTAATTGTTGATTTYATATTATTTATTCTCTTTGTATGACTATTATTTTTTTATGTATATAGTCTTTGTTTTATATGTTTATCAATTATTGTTTTATCGTTAGAATTTTTAATATTTACATTT
>NW_017537490.1:931512-935666 GCF_001853355.1 Bactrocera latifrons | reverse complement strand
ATAGGTATAATGGTATATATGCAACTATATCAGTGGATGAATATGTACATATATATATAATGACGTTTTATACATACATATATATATTTATACATATAAAGACGTAACTATTTTAGCTAATAGAGGAAGCTAGTAAGTTAGAGAAGAGCGGAAAATTACTATAAATTCATAGGATACGTATACTAATATGTATGTGTGTGTATGTGTGTGTATATTAAGGAAAATTTTCAGTTTAAAAATTGAGAGGAAATTTACATATTTTACATAGTATATAACTAGCATCACTTGCTTGTTGTCAAATGAAAATTAAAATGAAAATATCTATTTATATAAATTTTTAAAGGTGTTGAAGGATGCCGCAAAGGATGTATGTATACATTTGTTTGTATTTGCAAATATACTTTTTCGTTAAAAAAATGTTTTCATTCAGCTTGAACATTTGATTTAATGTAATGCTTTGCAAGACGTCATGAGTGCATTCATGTAAGGAGCAACAGTCATACATATAATATTAATCTTGAAAAATAAATAGTAGTAAAAAATCACCACAGAAAAATAAATAAAAATATTATTGGTCTTATATGTTGTATATGTGCATCTTGGCTTAGTTTCAGTAGAGATTAAATTGATGAGTTAAGTATTTATTTTTTTGACAAACAAATAATTAAATAAGTAATATCAGTTGAGATTGAATACATTGATATAWCTTATTAACCACACTTAATAACAAAAAAAGAAGAAAAAAAACTATAATACCCTTCACATATAAAAAATATTCATTGCAGAATTTTGATTATGTTGGGTTAGTTTGTATGGCAGCTATGCYATAGTGATTCTGATCTGAACAATTAACAGTTTGCACCGTTACTTGGGATAATAATACATGCATCTTTTTCCAGAGTGAGCATATTGTTTCTTAGATGACCTTCTGGAAGATGATTGTGTATAACGYTTATTAATAGAGGTGATCGAAAGCTTAGTTCTTGTGAACAGGCAATGAGAAATTGGGACAAAAAAGTTCCGGAAATTGTAGGAATAAAATATATAATAACTCATACATTTTTATTTTGTCGCCTTCAAAGTAATCTCCATCAGATATTATACACTTATGACAATGATATTTTCAGTCCTCGAAATGCTCTTTTAGATGGTCTGCAGCTCCTTCAGCGAATTTTATTTTATCTCCTCGATCAACTGAAAACGAATTCCACGARCGGCAATTTCAGTTTGGGGAACAAGAAAAGATCACACTGAGCCAAATGTGGAGAATACGGTGATTGATCGATGGCATTCATTGCGTTTTGGCTTTAAATTCGGTCCCAGTCSTGGCTCCATGCGATGATGCATTACCATCGTGTAAAATGCATGAATGTTCGACGATAGATGTTGTTACGAAAACGCCGTGACTGTCTGACCCTCCGGAACAAATTCATGATGCACTAAACCACGAATATCGGAAAAAAACATTCAGCATCGCCTTGACTTTTGAGCGGCTTTGGCTTTCGGCTCGTTTTTCTCCTCCTAGCCGATGATAGAAGTCTCGGCGGCAGTGATCATGCATAACCAAAGAAATCTGTTTACAGTATTTAAAAAAAAAAAAAAAAATCAGCTTTATCGACATGAGTCGAACAAGAACGATTTCCAGACAATTTTTAAGCATATCCATATCCTTCACTTTTTTAATATTTACATCAATTGAAGGGGTGCGGAACGAGGCGTGTCTTTAACGATCCCTCGATCAGCTTTCTACCACTCGTAGGCTTGTGTTYTTGATGAAACTGAATCATGGCAAGTCTTTTCCAGCATTCTCAACGTTTTCGCACRCAAAATTTGGTTGGAAATATAAAATTTGAGACAAATTCTTTGTACGATATTGCAATTTGTAAAAATCCCAACGCTCTACAGAGGTGTACAGATCGAATGATCGTGCTCACATTATAATAATAATTAAGGACAGTCCTATCAACTTACCAAAATACATTTCTTTGAAATTTCATACACTCGGGGAATTTAATTACAATTTCTGGGTGCTTTTTTGTCACAATGTCTTAAGCATGGTATTAAGGAAGGAAGGTAGGGATCTAGGGGAGTTTACCAATTTCGATCTCCTTCCAATGTCAGATAAGATACTTATCTTTTATTTATATATTTGGAGCATATAATGGTAAACTTTTTCATAACAACAGCAAACAAATTTAATTGTACTCTGTACAGTGTGCATGACAAACTGACTGAGAAGATAAATAAATGATCAGCGTGACAAGAAGAATCGATTTAGCCATCCTTGTTTGTCTGTCCGTCTGTCTGCATATACAGACTAGTTCGTCATCTCAACACATCTCAGTTTTTGAGATATCGAGCTGGTTTTTTACATTACCTCATTAATAATCTATCTWTCTAAAGCTATCATACAAACTGAATAAAGTGCTTGTCTGAAGAGCTTTCTMATTTGAAGAGATAACTACCGAATTTGGCAAGGTTTATTAAGTAAGGCAATATGCAATCTTCGAAAAGTTTTGTCAGATTGAGTCACTATAGTTCTTGTAAGAAATCATTTGTTTTTATGAAGGTTATTACAACTTCGATATAACCGAGGTTAACGGCTCTACCAGTTGAGTTTTAATAAATCTAAAAAAATTAACATAAGTGTAAAATTCATTAAAATAATTATCCTTATAAACCCCTAAAAAAATTTGTCTAGTGTGTTTATGTTATTAAAATTTCATTTGCATTTATTCCGCTCTTTAACATTCACACATCTTAATATTAACATACAGAAAAGCAAAAGGAAAGGAAACAAAAAAAAAAAAAAWWAWWAAAAWKRAAWWAAAAAATAAAGGAAATTCGWAATAAGCACAATTGAAAATAAAACCACAAATTTTCCATAAAATTCAGTGAGAAACTAATATTTATATACTATATATATTTATATTATTTATATAACAGACCTGTCTTTTTTATTTCACAAATTATAAGCGGTTAATGTTTTAGAAATTACAATGTGTATAATTAATTATAAAATTTGTTAAAATAATTACAAATACATAACACTAAATGAAAATTTGAAAATTTTAAAGAAATCCTAATTCAGTTTTCAAACAAAAGTCTCATTCSGTGCTTGATTTGTGCTAGAGTCGGCTTGTGGCGCTGCAGTGGAGTGCGGATTAAACGGGCGTAAGTTCGCCGCCAATGATGGTTGCGCAGGTGTGGGTAGCGTATAAATCACAGCTGTTGTTGTTATTGTATTTGCATGATATTCAATAGCACTAGATTCGACAACGGCATTCACATCACTGACGATATGCGTGCTGTTAGTTATTTTAGYTGTTGGAACCACATCATTAATTGATTGAGTGCTATCAATTGCTTTGAGAGCGTTTATTGTAGCTGTAGTGGCAATATTCAACGCCTCGGGCTCACTTTCGTCATTCTCATTTGCAATTTGTAAATTATTTAACTAAATGAAAAATCATTTATGTGAAAATATGCACAAACAAACACACACACACACAAATCATTGAATTTAAGGAAATTAAATAAAATTAAAGCAAATTAAGTTAAATTAAAGCAAATTGCGTTAAGGTGATTGGAATTAAATGAAAATACTTTAAATTGAAAAGTCATTATGTAAAATCAGTGGAGTGTTTAAGTACGCAGCAAATTTAATAGCATGTATTACATACATAATATGTATATTAGGGTGTGCGTTATTTCGCAAGCTGATTTTTTTTTGTAAACGAGTGATAACACTTAATTTTTTTTAATCTAAAAGTCGTCATTCAGTGTAAATATTTAAGTATTTCTAGCATGTGATATTTTTTTACATATAGCATGGGGCATTTTGATCTTTTGCATTAAAATGTAAATTCGCAACTATAAAATAGAGTACATCTTAATAAAAACTTTAGTGCTCTACAAAAAAGCGCTTAATAATTTTTTCCCTTTAAACATGCCATTAAATGTTAAACACAGTCAAAGTTAAGCTTCAAATGCACTGAGCATTCATAMAAGTCCTTTATAAATCTTAAGTTGCTTATACGGCATGGTGCTCTGTGAATGCTCAGTACATTTTATGCATAACTTTAACTGCAAATAACTTTTAATGGAACATTTAAATGAAAAAAAAAACGTTAAGGGCTTTTTTGTAGGGCGCT
>NW_017537490.1:930631-930982 GCF_001853355.1 Bactrocera latifrons | reverse complement strand
CTTTAAGTTAATTAGCATGATCGTCTGTTGTTGCTCGCTATAGTTTACTATAAAGTAAATATTTGTGCGCCTATTGTCGTTGTACGCAAGCATTGTAGTTGTAGYTGTAGTTGTAATGAGCTAAATACATAATTATATGTGATTGTGGGAATATTGGAGTATATTTTATATAAGTTTATATGCTATTATGTGTTGTTGTTTTCGACTTAGTGCTACTCTCGTTAAAGTTATTTTGCTTAATAGTTTTACTTGTTGAAATAATATTTTAGAAATAAAGGAATAAACACACGAAAGAAACAACTCTTAAACCTTAATAATCTATAAATGGAATTCTGTGTTTTAAGGGATTAT
>NW_017537490.1:914807-925791 GCF_001853355.1 Bactrocera latifrons | reverse complement strand
CTGCGTTGTTTGTTCTTGCGCCTGATGGCTAAAAAGAAATAGGTACTGAACTAAAGAGTACGACGACCGATGCACTACAACCCATGAACAAGAAAGAATTAATAAAATACTTAAATCTTTTATTTCTATTTCCTAAAAAAAGGGCCTTATAAAATCCAAAATTTGCTTATTTGTTTTCCCCAATTTTTACCCATTTGTTTTGTAATTACTTGGTATACTGTGCTACATAAAAACCCGTTTAAGGCTCGACAGCCATTTCGCCAGAAATTTGAGGTAAATTAGAACGGCTCCTGGAACATACCCAGGATTTAACTCGACCAGAAACTGTCAGACCGGCTTCTTTTAATTTACTTTAGGAATATTGCGCTATAACAATAATAGAAATTTTAATACAAAGTTAATATACCTATGTGAGAACACGATAAAAAATGGTATTAAAGCACATGACAAATAATCGATAATGGTGCAAGCGCGCTTATTAATTTACGCATATCAATTTGAATTGGAATAATTTATTCAAGCATGGAGAAAATTTTTGAAATGCGCTTCAATGACAACGATGACAAATAAATAAAARTAAAATAGGTACAAAATTGCCATGTGTATTCAAAACACATATGCCTACATCTATCTAATGGATGTTCCATGGAAATTTGTACTTTCAGTTTTGCTTTTAATTTAATATTATCTTTCAATCATTCGTAAAAATTATAAATATCGAATATTAATAGATGTATATTGTAAATTCGGTGGAAAACTCAGGATATTATTACAGTATTTTTCCATAGATGTCAGTGAATAATATGACGAAATTTGTTCAGTTTACTAGCATTCAGAGCAAACAAAGTTGCTGAGTTGCTGACAGCGTCAATAAACACAACGTATAAAAAGTTGTTGCCTACCCCTGGGCGCATTTAAAGACATATTCATCAGCACTGAGGCGAAAGGACACTGTAAATTATTTTCAAAGTTATTCAATAGAATCTATATTGAAATCCAGTTCCCAACTGGTATTTTGGTTATTTTAAKCGGTTAGTTGGAAAGAAAATCTTCGATTGCATTAATGTACCATGAAATCTTTACGGATTATTACATATTAAATCTGTTTTAATTTTTCTTCTASTTGTTAGGTTTTTTAAATTTTAATCACAAAGCCTGAAGGATTCAAAGGTTCTTTATAAATAGTCCTCGTTAAAAAACATCATAATTTTATTATAATTGAAGTTAAGTGAATTMCTTCCTTCGAGAATTCCATTTTATTGATGTCAGCAACATCATAATTTCCAGCTGTCCAACCCAAAAACAAATAGTGATAAATTTAAATTTTGATAAAATTAAGACTGTTAAAGAATATAAACATTTTGTGGTAAATTTATTGTTTTACATAACTTAAAAATAATTTTTTGTTAATTTATGCAATATTTTTTTAATTTTGGATGAATAAAAAAATTGAAACGGTAAATTGTGGTGTTCAGTGAAATAGTAATGTTAAAAAACAATAAATARAAATGTTATTGAATATTACAAAATAGGACAAGAACTTCTGGCAACGTTTAAGAGGTATCAGTCTCCATGCAGCTTGAACAATCTGTTAAGGGTGCGGCTTTAAAAACGGGGATTGCTTTGAAACACAGCGTTTGATGCGCTCCCACACGGTTTCAGTAGGGTTCAGCTCCGGGTACTGACCTATTAATAGCGTTAAATTAAACTTTCTTGACTATGCCACTTTGTGTGTGGTGTGTTTTCGATCGTTATTCTACTAGAATATACATTTTAGGGGCATACTCCAACAAGTATATGGCAGTATAACGTTTCTTAATATTCTCACGAACACTTTTTGATACCAATGATTATATGTATTGGGTCCACACTGCTACGCTAAAAACATGACAATAGCAAAATAGCCTCGAAAAAGTCAAGTTTCTACTCATCTATCCAAAGGTATATTGTTGTTGTTTTTTCTGAAGCGCTCTACTCAAGTTTTTCGGAATGCATTTCATATTTTATAAGACTTTGTATTTCTTTATATGCGRAAACCTCCTTGTTAAGCTCAATGAAGAAAAACCAGTGTGGGTTTCTAAGCAATCTATAATAATTCACTTCAATTATAAATATCAAACTAATAAAAGGTGCGTTGCAAAGTAAACAGGACTTAAAAAAAAAACAGAACAAATGATTTTTTTCGCAAAATCAAATTATTTTATTCAAAATAGTCTCCTTCTGCTTCAATACAACTTTTTGCACGGTCCAAAAGCATGTCGAACGWGTGTTTTAGCTCGTTGGCCGGTATGGCCGCCAGTATGCTGGTGCCAGCCTTTTAAATGGCCTCTACGTCTGCATAGCGTTTTCCTTTCATGAGCAAATGCATTTTTCCAAAAAGGAAGAAGTCGCACCAGTGCCATATCAGGTGAATAAGGGGAGTGGTTAATAGTTAAAATGTGATTTTTGGTCAAATAATCGGTCACTAGCGTTGGTCGATGAGAGTAATTTTTGATCGTCAGTCAATTTGTTCGGAACAAACCGTTTGGAGATGTTCTGAAGATGTTCAATTCCATTTCCAGGAATATCAATAAGGATTTTGGTTGATTTTTGATGAATTCATGCCCAGTTTCGATGGAATTTCCAGTGATCACGGATTTTGATTGGCCCACATGTTGATCCCCACGACCACTTTGAAAACGTTGAAACCACTCGTGCACTCTGCTACGGTATAGACAAGCATCGCCATTAACTTGTTTCATCTATTGAAACGTTTCAGTAAAAATTTTAAAACAAAATTTAATATTGGCTCCGATAACGCAAACGTACTGACATTTAAAACGCATAACTTCACTTCCATTAAATGAAATGTCATGAAATTCGCATTGCGCAATCGATAAAGATAGCAGATTCTAACGCACTAGTCGACATATGGATTGCGCCACCAGATGATGCTAGATTTAAAAAGTCCTGTTTACTTTGGAACACACCTTGTATAATACTTTGGAATACAACTTGTAAATCGAATTAAGCACAAATTTACAAGGTTTTTCGACATTTTTCATYGAAGAATATCGAAAACTTCGTTGAATAGTGAAACATTTGTGAATGTACCAAAAAATATATACGAARGTGCGAAAACTTTGTAAATCTACTATATATGTACCTATAAATATGAGTAGCAGATTTTAATGATTTCTACTCGTTGTTGGATCATATATCTYTCCATAGTGAAATRACAAACCTTACTGAAGAGAAATGTCAAAAGAGCGTAAAAAATATGACATCGTTTGCTATTGTTCTACTTTTATAGGTTCCTATTGTAAAACCCTTAACATAGTTGTAAATATTTAAATAGTTAATAAAATGCAAAGTGATGAGAAAGAATGTAAATGAATGARCTACATATAAAGTCGGCAGTGGACTGAACGTTCTCTTCTGAAAGTTAAATGTAGAAAATATAACTAAAATATTAAAGCTGAATTTATGCGAAATCAACATGAATTTTTAATGTGTAAGTTCATAAAAACAAAACTTATTGAGAAATATATGCAGACATCCGTATGTGTTTAAGAATGCGCAAAAAAATTTTATTGATTTTTAGCCAAAACATACAATCACCAATTCGGAAAAAATTGCCATCTCTATCTAGCTATTGACACGAAAAAGTTTGAAAAATCAAATGTAAAAATGTCAACGGCTACAATGCGATTGTGAGCTGCAGTAATTGAATTAAAAGTATTAAACCGAAAATGTGTCTCTTATGCAAAATAGCAGCCAAATGACACACATTTGTATTTGATTTGTAGCTTGTCGGCTTGTCATTTGGCGTTGAAGTTATTTTGCATGCCATTTTACATATTTTTTCCAAACAAATGTTTTATGTTAACGCGACAAATTGTCAATTCGTGATTGGCAAAATATGAAATAAATAAAAAAAAAACAAATGGAATAAATTAAAAAAATATATCATAAAAGTAGAGTGAAACGCAGAAAAATAATAATTGGAAAAATGGTAATTTTTTGAAGTTTTTTGAAATTTTTTTGTAGCATTTCGCTTGCATTACACGAAAGCGACATATTTTGTTTAAAGTTGTGCTATAATAATACAGAACTGTTTAATTTTTTTACTAATTCATTGTGTAAGTATTCGATAAGTAAATTTTTCTACCCCTGAAATAGATGAAAAACTTGATTTGACATAAAGATACCGACAATAAAACACTAATTACGAGTTCAGTTGAAATGGGAATAATGGCAGGAAAGTAATTATTCAACTCTTATATTACTATTTTTAGRAATTTTTTATTTTTAAATTTATAGTCCAAAAGTTTTTCTACTAAAAAATGTAATGAATGATGACAATTAACAAATTAAATATTTTTCAGCTGCTAGTAGCATTGTTTACCGCGTATATATTTGAACTACTGTCACCTAACTTATGAATTGCAGATAACCTATAAATAAATTAATAAATATAATGTGTAGTAGGCACTGGCAACTGTTAATACATTTGCACATGCAAAGTTGAAAATATAAATCATTTATGCCTTTAAATGCAAWAAATAATATTAATAATAGTGTGTTGTTTACAGCTGACTGCTTGACCAGCTCACTCGACTACTTGTCATGTGATCTGTACATGTCAAACTACTGTCTCTGGCTGTGAGCAATTATTTACAGTTGTTTTTAGCAATAAATAAAATAATACATAATGACAATGTGACGCTTACAAACATCGATTTGTGTTTTTTCGATAAAATTTTTTGAAGCTATTCCAACTGGTGATTCAAGTAGATTTACTTTTTTCAACAATTTYTTTCATGCTATTTTTGTTTGCTCTATGGGATCTTTAAAMGTTCGAAGAAGATTCGACGTTTTCAAGCCAAATTTCTGGCTCAACGGATGTGTATACAAGTAAAATTGCCACATTTGATTCAGAAACAACAACAGCTCAGTGTCGGTTGATGATCGGTRGAGTCATCGGTCCATATTTCTTCAAAAATGATAYCGGTGAGAATGTAACCGTCAATGGCGACCGTTTCCGYGTGATGAGGATCAACTATTCAATATCTGAAATTGAAACTCGTATTCTTGGCGACATTTGTCTTCAACAAGACCGCACCACTTCCCTCACAGATAATTTCACATTGTGAGCCTGCAGATTGGCCACCAAGATCGTGTGGCATTACACTGTTAGACTTTTTCCTGTGGGGATATGTAAAGTCTAAAGTCTGTACGGACAGTCCCGCTACGATTCAGGCCTCGAAGCAAACGCAAATCGCCWKTTACCAGTTGAAATGCTCGAACGAGTCGTTGAAAATTGGACTAAACGGATAAACCATCTGAGACGTAGTCGCGATCAAATTTTGAAAGAGAGAAACTTCCAAAAATAAATGCTAAAGAATGTCCTTTCGAATGATAAAAAGCATTGCCCTTTAAATTTGAAGTTTCTGTATTTTTTCTTTAAAAAAGTAAGGAATTTCGATAAATTTGAAATTTCCTTTAAATTTGAAGTTTCTGTATTTTTTCTTTAAAAAAGTAAGGAATTTCGAAATCACACTTTCTAACTGAAGGGTTGTCAATAATGTAAGAAATATTTTTTAAACCTCGAATATACACGGGCTTTGTATTGTAGAGATCGGCGAAAAATTCTATGTGACTAGACTAATTAAAGCGGATATCACAAAGGTAGAAGAAAGTATTTAATAAGACTGTGTGTTAAGTTTCAGCATATAAAACATTCAAAGGGTTCATAGCATTTTGCTGGATCAAAAGACATTTTTGCTAAATGTTGCATTAAATTCAAAGTTTTATTATGCACCATTTTGTTCCATAATTTGTTGAAATTTGAAGCTAATTGCATTGAGCTTCTCTCAAAGAAATCCTCATCGCTATTAAAAAAAAAAAAACTGCCTCCATTGAGGTACGTTTTTTAGTAGCAAATTTATTCACCATAGACAGCCTTGGCTAGGGATGGAAACTATAACTTGGATCCAWAAGAACTTTTCACCCAGCTTCTGGTAAGTCACCATAGATTTGTTAGGTCTACCACTCCAAGTGGAGCATAAAATATACATAAAGTTTAAATAAAGACGTTCTGTTAGGCCACCTTTGTTAAAATTAAGGCTTGCAATTTTAATAAATTGTATATATACATATGTATGTATGTATGTACTAAAAAATAAATAATCTAAAATGAAATCTGCTAAATATATCCAAACCCGTAGTTGTGACTAATTTTATAGCATTTTAGGTACTTTGTTGTATGTGCAGTTCATTTACGTATATAAATATTGCGTTATAAAGTAAGTCATATTAAAATGAGTAACTTTAAAAATAAATTCCACTCGTTTGTGGTCGTAAATATACGAGCTCGTTAAATAGGAAAATAACAAACAAAACTACTAGCTTACTTAAYTACGTTTTTTATGTAAATATGTATATATATGTGTATATTAGTTGCTTTATTTATTTTTGRTGTTGACAGAGGCAGATACGAAGGTTAAGTTAAACGAAAAATTTAAAAAACAAAACGCACTTGGTTTGGAAAATGAACTTATTTATATCCAAGTTACTCATTTTCGAAATCGTATAAGGACATCGAGTAACATAGACTTGAAATGAAAAAACAYAGTTGATTTCCGAGCTTTGTCAAAGGCGACTTTAGGATGACAYGAAAATAGTTCCTTAAATTAGGTATTAATATACATAGCAATACTCTTTAGTGGTGGACGAATCCGATGTTGTAAAGACTAAGTGATAAGGAACTAGACTTCACCTGGTTCATATATAGATATCAATTCAGTTCAGATCTAACTTGACACCAAGCCGTTGTGCACTGGCCTCCCGCAAACCCGTAACTAGAAATAAGTCTTACACTCTTATATAAACTTTAGAGGTAACTGATGCCCACACGCTCCCACATAAGTCAAAATTACGCGTCACTTGCCAACACTAACATTTATAAGCRCATAAAAATAAGACTTCACTGTCTATATGCGTAGTCACGCTGTCATAAATAGAGACATTTCAATTTATATTTGCTTGTATATAGTAAATAAATTCAYACATACATACATTTTACTTAATGYTATATATTGTTGGGAAAACATAAAATTTGCCACTACTCAAGAAAACCATATAAAACGGCAGTTGCTGGTGGGCGCAATCACATTGGCGACTAGGCCATACAGACACCCACACATGTGCCTATAAGTGTGTGGAGGCCTGACAAAGTTAGTATGGCTGCTGGGGAAAATCTAATTTTAACGGCGCACCAGCAAAGTTTTATGGCTGCGAGTCACTGGCACTACTTTCGCCTTCGCTTCTCTGCAATTTCAGCCGACTACGCACTTGCCGCAGGCTACCACCGATCCCTTGCGGTCTGCAGGCGATGTGATAGCGAAATTACTTTTAAATCCCTGCCAAAGCATAGTGTACGTAACGTTTTCATTTTTCTTGGCTAACTTGCCGTCACGGCGCTTTATTTAAATTTTTTATTTATTCTGCGATTTTAGTACTTTGTTTCATTTACGGAGTTAAGCAAGTAGGAAAGCTTATACTGATGATAGATATTCGAATTTTTGTTTACTATGTTTTCGGTGACTTAAGTTCTTTAGTCAAGAAAACTAGTATTAAGATACGATAGAAATATAYCTCACTCCTTCTCAACGGCTTTGCGACCGCGGTTAATTAAATTTTATGCGTGACTAACATAATAGTAAGAGTAAATAAGCATTTTTTTAATTACGCCTTCTGAGCTTCTAAAAGCAACATTGGCAAAAATAAGCTATTCGTACTATAGCCGTTAAATATTTATCAGATTATGCCATGCCCGGTTTACGAAGACAGCAAGTCATAAAGAGATGCTGGTATGAGCTGGTATTGCTAGCAGAGAAACGTATTCCGAATTTAGTATATAGAGATGAGTACAACCACAGAGATTCAAAACTATAATAATTGTCAACCTCGTGGGTATAAGATTAGACTGCAGTTTTAACACTGCTGGACCCAAGACCAACTTGGAATGAAAAAGACGTCGAAATTAACTTTYCAACTTAGCTTGTTGAGGGCAAACATGGGAGGACCGAAACAGGAAAAACGGAAATTTTTGACGTCGACCACACTGACGATCTTGCACTRTGGAGTAGAGTATCGCCAGACTCAGTAAGGAAAATTGGAAATAAAGACCGATATCTCGAAAATAAAGGTAAACTCGTTGGGAGTATAGGCGTCACGCCAGATGGACGACTGGCTTACTTAAAAGAGCGGTTCTACAGAAAACATGGCGAGGTGGATCGATATAAAAGGTCGAAGAGCCGCCTTGGTTACAAAACAAACGGTACCTGGACGTAGACAATGACATGTAAGTCATAAGACGAGATATAGGAACGACACCCTGAAGAAATGGTCCCAGGAACGATGGTGTCCTAGAGGAGAGTTTTTTAGTGATCTTCAATTAATATTATATTATAACAATGATGATGCGTACGACAATTTTCTCAACCTTCCTCAAAATTGTATGTCTTTTATTCCTCTTTCCTTCTACAAATGGGACACAACTCTCTCTTAAGGACCATACCAAGTAATTTGGAAGTTTGTTGTGGAACCAGGACGTGGAAGAAAGCGTGAGGAAAGCCAGAGATGCTCGGCACAAGCTGCACTAGTGCACTTTTTCTATTGTTACACCAATTCTGCTCTACGGTGCAGTAGTATGGTGGACAGGCTAACAGAAATCCACCTACCGAAAACTTGTGGAAAGAGGCAAACCTTGGGAAGCAGGGCAGCAGTGGAAAGTGTTGCCAGAAATAAGCAATTTCACTTYTGCTGAGTGCCAGACCAYAAAGGTATCGAGAGCAATGAAATTATAAAGGAAATCAAGACTACCTCGGAAAAACGGCAAAAGTCATGTGCAAAACGGTAGATCGGTAGTATATAAAACTCCTTGGCACTCGATAAAAGAGATTGTAGAAACATGATGAGAATACTAACTGATTACTGTCTGGTGGCGGCACACGCCCGCAGAATGGGGCGGAAAGATTGAGTAGACTGCAGGAAATGTCGAAGGTAGGTCATCAGGGAAACAATGGATCATCTCTTGTGTACTCGTCCCGCATTGGCAATGAGTATCATTGAAAGGAATTATTATTTATGTGTATAATTATTAAAGGCGATATTAGGCTAAGCTCTAAGATGACTATAGTTTTCGAAACCTAAAAAGATGTTTCGGAGGTTGAAGCTCTTTTGAAATTATCGCCATATCAATTTTGGAATATATATTGAGAAACAGATTTACTGCCACATATTTTGTTACGGTAAGGAACTCTAACAGCAACCCTGGTAAAAAGTATATAAATAAAAAAAAAAAAACACATAACAGCGTTACTTTCACAATCGTTATAATTATTTTTAAATTTCTATTTTTTATTTTCAAATTTCCTACAGACGTTTATTTTTGACTGTATTATCAGTAGCATTTCTATACATATGCATATCGTTTACATTTGTTTTGTATAGCAGAATCCAAAACAAAAAAGTTAAACTTTTATTTGCCATCTACAGTTAAATAGTTTTTAGACAGCTCKAAAGGTGAGTTCATATGCTATACAGCTGCATTTGAGGGCATTTGCATAGACAAGTGTTCACAAAACTACGCTAAAATGTATTTGTATACAACAAAAACAAGCAAAAATGTTAAAACGTATACACTAAACTATTATCTATGCAAATTGCAAAACCAAAAGAAATACTACAACCGAAAAAGAAAATGAAAAATAAAAGCGATGGAAATGAAAGMGCAATCTAAAAGCATTATGCAGCTGACGAGAGGAGCTAGTTGAAGTAATCTACSTGGAGATTTGGCTATTGCTATCAAATAGTTAGACCAAAATTGTTGCACTGAAGTGCATTTTGCATTTGCTTATTTACGGTTTGAAAAAAGTGAAATTAATTTAAGCTCAACGCTAAAGGGTGCATACCGTACAGCGTCGACAGGTGAGATAAATACTTTTGCAGCGCATACGAGACGAGGGTAGAGTGGCACCAGTAGAACGCGGTACAAAAATGAGTGATGGATGCTATATGGATCGGTTATGTGTATGTGTATGTATTGTTGTTTTTTTTTGCATAGTGACTACCCTTTGCTCATCAGTCATATCCATTTAATATTGTGTGTAGTATATTTTACGAGTGCATTCTTGGAGTTGTGTGATAAGAAGTGAAAATTATTCTTAAGTTCTTAGTATTAACTCTTTAGAAGTGCATTCTGAAAGGGGATTAATTGAGTTAGAATCTCAAAAGATTGATATATAAAGATCGAAAGAATTAATAAAAACAAATATAAAACCCACTGATTTAAAAAAAAAAATTGAAATTTAGGATTGAGAGTTTTTGATTGAAAATKAGCGTTTTTTTCGATTTTAAGTCGAAATTAGTTTTTGAAATTTTTGAAAATAAAAAAATTAAATTAGTAAGTTTTTAAAAAACTTTCAGATTTTTTATCAATTCGATCGATTAAAAATTTTTTACATAATTTTGGAGGTTAAGTGAAAAATGTCTATATGCAAAACCAGATGGAACGAGTTAGCTGGGTGCAAAACTGCAAAAGTCATTGCAAAATGGTAGATSGGATGTACAYAAAATTCCATTGGCACTCGATAAAAAAKACTGTAGAAATATGTGCTTTTCTTTTTGAGCTTAGGACAGTCTTTTCGAATAATTGCCATGTGCGAAAGAAAACTCGTTTKTTAGTAACTTTTGAAAGAAGCTTAAAAAAACAAGTACCAAAATTTACAAAAGTAGGAAGTGACAGCTTTTAACWATTTTTTTAAACTAATTTTTTGTGTTTTGTATTTTTGTGAGTGTGAATGTTGGTAATAATATATAATAGTACCGTTGTAGGAATAAAACTTTTTGATTTAATGCCCTTTTTGTGATGCCACTATTTCTGTTTGTATGTAGAATACTAGACATCAACTTATTTATTTAAATATTTTTTATTTTT
>NW_017537490.1:901055-911792 GCF_001853355.1 Bactrocera latifrons | reverse complement strand
CAACCGGATTACACTGTATATATCTATATATTTTGTAAAGTCAAAGTCTAAATTTTGACTGGACATTAAATCATTACCATATACACCTATTATAATACTCTATTCTGTTGATTTATGAATTTGAGATATTTTTATCTCATTGTCATTGTCATCTTTTTTGTCGGCCCACTAGGAGATCGGCTACAGGTACAAGGGAATACAAATATGTATTTCTAAAATTAATTACCGATTTTTAAAGTACATTTAATTCTGTAAATTTATATTAATATAATTTTTTTATTGAATCAGTTTTTATATGCAAGTGGATATAACAACCGAAAGGTTAGGTGGGTTTGAAAATTTCAAAAATCAATTTTGTTTTTTTGTTTATTAAATTCTGTAACACCTCTAGAAGTCTAGTCTTAAGTTGGTTTGTGTAATTGTTTCGGAGCTACAGCCATAAGAGCTTGTGCGCTCGAGGCTAGCTAGGCTAAGTGCGCCGTTTTTGAAGTCGGTTGGCAAGGTTTCTCAAGAGCTATTCAACCAATTTTCATGAAATATTACAAATGTCTTTGAGATACAATCCTGAAAGACTTGGAGGAAGGTTTTTGAGACTATTAGAGTTATTACTATTTTCACTGAAATTTTCATGTTTTGTAAAAATGTCTGCCAAAAATCCAATTTTCAGCTTTTTTGTGCTTCGTCTAAGATCTAAGTCAAGGTTTCAACTAAAACACGTATACATTCGTTTTGGAAGATCCTGTAAGCGGTTATTCTGTCATTGCGGGTGCAATTTTTTTCCGAGGGTTCACCGGAAATAGCATCGTAATGGCAGAGTTTAAAATATTTGTTCCAAAAATTTCAGAATTTCTTAGTTAATACTGAATGTTTGTAACAATAAAAAATGTCAATAAAATATTTAATTTTTTGTATGAGAAAAAAGTTGTTGAAAAAATGATGTTTTTTACCCGAGAAAACCCATGTAACCCATTAAACCATGCTAAAACGTGTCTTCAGCTTTATCCACAACATTATGTATTTATATATTTTGACGCMTATAGTATGAGTATATGTTTATACATAGTGCATATACATATGTATTTATGTACTTGCCATATACTCAATATCATACATGTATATATGTATATATATGTTAGCGGAAGTGATGCATTTAAATGCAACATGTCAGTATGTCAGTATTGTTCGCGCAACGGAAATGCAAATAAATTATGTGCAACCGACACTAACCAACCCGTCTTTTCCTCTTGCCCTCTTGCCCTCTCTCTCATACTCTCTCTCTCTCTTTGCCGAGATCCCCTCGTTTGGTGTGTCTGTCAGTTACATGGTTTTTGTAATGAAAAATTCTGTTGTTTTTACCCCATTATGGCATTGGCTAAATGTTTTCATGTTCTCTGGCAGCAGTTCACTACGCTTCGCTCCAATTTCAGCGCAATATTTTAGCGAAATAAATTCATGGTGCAAGTACAATAATTTAAATGCCCTGCTGACAGCTCTCGGCGGCACAGCAACAAAAAAGTAACAATAAAATATTGCATGTTGGCAACATACATTTCCAATGCAACAACAGCAACAATCAACACAGACAACAYACACTCAAGTGCCGCATATTAATGGCTACTTGTATGCGTGTATTTGTTGTTGCTGCATTGGCAATGGGTGTGCGCGCACTTTCGCTGCTACAACTGGTTGGCATAAATGTTGGCCAACAAACAATTTCGATCGATGCAGCACATTTTGTCTGTGTCATTGAGCGAGCGCTGCCTATGTACATATGTATGTATGTGTATGCATGTCTGTGTTTTTGTGCGTGAGTGCTACAAACGCTTTGTAATTGTGTAATTGTGTAATAAAATTCGCCTTTGTTGATTTAAATAAATTACTGTGATAAGTGCGCTTTCGCACAAATTACAATGGACGCGCGCGCTTACTCGTAAAGCGAAGATTTGCAGCAAAAACAAATGAAAAAAAATAATAATAATAATAAACTAGCGAATGAAATAGCAACGCCAGCGCAATTAGGGACGAACGCTCACCTTTCGTGCCGCCCATTGGTGTTGGTGTGCGATATTTAACTAACTTGATGGCCTAAATTGTTGTTGTTGTTTGGCACATGGCAATGCAGCAAATACAGCACATACAAATGTTTTCGCAAAATTCACTYATTGAATTATTTAGCCCAGTTTCTGACGAAATGTGGCGGTTTTAAAGTTTGCAATAATTTACGCGTCAACTTAAAAAATAATTAAAGCTTTTAACTATCGCTTTGGTAATTTAAAAAATAATTAAAGCTTTCAGAAGTATTTGAAAGGCACATAAAATCAAGAAAAGAAACTTTTATTTTGCTTGCACCGAAGCTAGAGTACCCTTCACTGGTGCATTTCTTACAGCATGAAAGGGAATGAAATCTTCTGCATCCCGATTTGATCGTTCAGTTTGCTATTTGTTTTAGCAACTCGATTTTTTCGTAGGTTGCAGGGTTGTTTTGTATCTATGCTAAACTTTGTGAAGATATCTCCTGWAAAAGAAAGTTTTCCATACAAGGACCTGTATTTGATTGTTCAGTTTGTATGACAGCTACATGCTATAGTGAATCGGCGGATCCGACAATTGAGCATACATCGGAGAGAGCAGAACGTGTGCAAAATTTCAGATCGATATCTCAAAAACTGATAGATTTGTTCGGCTATGTACTGACTAAAGGAAATGACCAAACATTTTATATATAGTATATTTTCTGGACTCTCTGGCAATTTCCTTCGGGGAATAATAACAACAGAATATTGCAAACGGTGCACTAAATTTGATCAAAAAGTTCAAAATCGGTTTTTCGATCTAAGGAAGGTCCAGGCAATACGGCTTCAGAAAAGAGAGGTTCACTATCGATACAAAGAAAGAAGTTGTCGACAATGCAAAATGTGCAGTAAGTGGCAAAAGATGGAAAGTCGGTATAAAAAATATTTTGCCCCTCAGTACGTCATAAATATCGTTATGAGCTATTTTGAAAATAGAAGGCTGATCTACGACACCAACGAAGGCACCAAGAGCTACCCTATTTCAAGTACCACAAGGTTCAGTATTAGGCCGTCTTTTAKAGAATCTCGGATATGATGGGATGCTAAGAATATTCACGAGATTATGTGAGCTATCAGCGCCAATTACAGAAATCAAAAAAAGAGAGCAGAGAAAGAAGAGCATAATTATATGGCAGCAACGGTGGCAAACCTTAAMYAAAGGACGGTGGACCCACAAAGTTTAATGAAAACTTTTGTATACGCTAATTTTCTTTAAAAAAAATTCTATAAATTTTTGTTTGTTGAAAGTTTTTGAGATTTAGCTGATTTGTTTAAAGTTTCTTATGAGCTTTCATAGTTCTTTATTTAAAGCTTTAAATTTTAAAGTGAAAGCAGGAAAGTGCAATAACGATTTTATTTTAAACATAAAATTTTTCGAAAAAAAATTGATGGACCAAGCTTTTCTCAATAAAAAAATATTGATGCGTTATATTAGGGTAGGTAAAAAAATTCGAATATTTTTCTTTGTTCTGTCTGCTTTTCTCATTATAAAAATATGTATATTTACATATGTATATATATGTTTGGGAGGGTAAAAAAACCAATTTTTTTTATTTTAAACATCAAATTTTACTAAACCAAATTTATGGACAGAGCTTTTTTCATTAAAAAAATATATATTAGGGTGGGTAAAAAATTGAAAACTGAAACTTTCTTTTGTCATTTTAAATAATAAATTTTACGAAAGCAAATTGATGGACAGAGCTTTTCTCAATAAAAAAAAAATATAAATACAAATATATTAGGGTGGTAAAAAAAAAATCTTAAATATTTTTTCATTTGTTACTTTATACTTGTAAAATAGCTTCGTAGATACCTTTGCGAAAATCTCTCTAGGTAAGAGATTTTAATTGGCAAGGCATTTCGCCTTACAGTTTTTTATTTTTTTGTTTTTTTTATTATCAGATAGAAAAATTCATATTTTGCTTCCAACTACTTGAACAACTTTCTTTTCATAAATTTTGTAGAAAATTGCATGCACTTCATTGAAGTGTTCACTCATCAAATTCGTTACAAATCTCATACGATTTTTTCCTAACCATATCAAATAAATTAACAGTTGAAGTTTGCGAGTTTTTCGTACATATGTCTAACAACCTCTTTTCAGAGTACCTAGGGAAAAATGTTATATGCTTTCTACCACCCTAATATATATGTATATAAATACATATATAATAATTATTTATTATTATGCATATATAGCAAATGACCTATGATCTTGAAAGCTTTCAACTTTGTTCGAAATACCAAATGCATTTAAACTTATCATTACCCTGAAGCTCAAACATGCTGACCCTTCAAAAGCTTCATAAATAAACTAAAATATGTTTGTCATGAATATTTAAAAATGAGCAGTGTACTTACTTTATTTTGCTGTTGAGAAATTTGTTATTATTTTTTTTGTGTGAAATTTGTGTTGTTTTTGCAATTGTGTGCATATTTATATAACTCTTATGAGCAGACTATATATAATAGTGGACGAAAACTTGAGTGCTGTTCAATAAATCGGTAAACACAAAGTATTTGTGGTGTTAAAAATAATAACAAACAACAATAGATATAATTCATAATTAGTGAACAAAGGAATAATTCTTGGAAAATAGTTTTCATTCAAATTGATTACAAAATATATGCAAACATACAGACACAGCATGCCAAGGTAATAAACACGCATCGGAAAATATCATCGGAAGAGAGCAGACATACTCGTACATACATACATGTATATGTGTGTTATTTACGCGCTTGCAATGCATTTCGTAAATCAATTATTTGTTATAAAATTATGCGTTGTTGTTTTCATGGCAAATCTATGCGTACAAAATGCAAAAATGTTTGTGATTTGTATTTGCAACGTACATAAGTATATATATTTACATATGTACACAGATACACACACACACCCACACACGCATACCAGTAAAGGTGTGATGCACCAAAAATAGAGCATAACTTATGTTAGTCACGCACACTGCTGATGCAAATGCGCCTTAAGGTATGCTTTATGCATGGCAAAAACAGAATAGAAAGGAAGAGGCGTATGCATAAAAGTTGGAAGAAAACGAAAAAAGTTAAACTTGGTTTAAATGCGAGCTGGCCAAATAACGAGGATTTATATTTAATAAACAACAACAACATTAATGTTATTTTTTTGCAAATAAATTTTAATAGAAATTCTTGTTGCGTTAAGTGTAAATAAACGAGCATTATTTTGGTTTCAATTTAAAGTTAGTTAGTTAGGTATATACTATAAGGATATGATAAATTATAACTTACACTTTGCTGCGTTCACATATGCTTTTTATACATTTGTTGTAAWTTTCACTTTTTCTTTTGGTTTTCTGTTTAATACGCTACACACTGCTTATAATATATTTCTGGTTTTGTTTAAATATACTTTGTTTTTGCGTTTAGAATTGTTACTATTTTGTTTTGATTTTCGTATTTTGTTTATTATATTTTGTTAAAAAAATGATGGTAAATATTATATACATTCAATTTTGAAATTTTGCATTCCTTTGCTGCTTACGCAAAATGCCATTGAAATATAGGGGAAACACGGAAGAAATATATATGTGAATGTAGTGGGTAATAGATATATGTAGTAAATGCTTGGCAAGCACATAACGGTTTTACAGGTAAATAGTAGGTATGCATGTGGTAGTTGAAAGGTCCACTAAAACTAAATAGATGTTCGCATATAAATATATATTATGTATATATGTAATATATAGTATATGTATTAGTAGCATTTCATAATACTAAGTGGCCCTCTGGCTGTGGTAGTGGTGGTGGTGGATAATGTGAGCGTATAGTGATGGTTGCTAGACAAAATGTTGAATTCGAGAGTGTTTCGTAAGCTACTTAAAAGAAAATTACCTAGTTTCGATTTACACATGTTCATTTTGGCACTAGGGACTAAACTTGTGGGGAACGGGCAGGTTTGGTTGGCGTTAGGAATGTATGCAAGTTATTTAATGCGGGCAAAAATTAAAATAAAATAAAAAGAAACAAGAAAAAATTTTAAATTTAAATTATCAAATTTAATATCTGAAGGTTGCGGTACAATGCACAAAATGCAGGAGTTCGGGCAAGTAAACACAAAAGATTTCAATGCGACTCGGATTGCGTTGGTTAAAAGTGTTAACAAAAACGGTACACAAAAACCAATCTGACAGTACACAGCATTAAGGCTTGGATACAATGATGTTGAGGAGAAACTAAAACATAATAAACGTACACATAAATAATACTGAATAACGGTTGTAACTAAATGGCGACGAGACGAAGCAAATTTGAAATTCAAAACAGTTTTTGTGATGGAAAAAATTTTAACAACAAAAAAAATTTAAAGTAATCAAAAAAAAAAAAAAAAAAAAAAAAAAAAAAAAATTAAATAAAAATTAAAAAAAAAATAAAAAAAAAAAAATAAAAATTATAATAAAATATATATTTTTTTATATTTAAATATATTTTAAAGAAAAATTCTTTATACATAATAAATATGTACGTAGTAATACAAAATAAATTAATATTTGGCATTTTTGCTGGTATGCTTGTAGTGTATTGTATATTTTCATACAATACTTAGTAATGACACTGCAGCTGGTCGGTGTAGTAAATTGCAGTTAAATAAATTATTAAAGAGATTGTTAGGTTATGTTTGTGTTGAGTGGTGTTGGCGCGCCTTGTTATTTTTATGTGGCTTTTTGTCCAGTCAATAATGTATATGGTCTTTGAGTTAGTTTGTTAGTAGTAATTGGTCGGAACGTTTTGAACAACGCTGCATAATCCATGTATACAATAAGTTTGAGTTGTTTTCATGGCAGCTACGACACAAGAAATCAATTTTTGTTGGATGTATAACAAAACAGCGCAAGGAAGACTACTATTTGCTTCGTACTATTTATATTGCGTTGAATTGTAAAAGGAAATGTCAGTTTTTTTAAAAGAATTAAGTCAACTATTCATTGCATAATTAAATATAATACATATGTAAACCTCATTTAATATTTTTTAATTATAATCGTGGCTACACTCAGAACATTTTTACACGTGGAAAAGCTTAGAAGAGCTATAGTGCAAAATTTACCTGTTTCATATCAAATCGTTTGAGTTTTGACGATGAAGTCTTCAAAAAAAAACAAAAMAAATTAATTTAAGTTAGTAAATACAAATTTGAGAATGAAAGTAGCCTTTGTTTCGATAAACCGATATCGATAAGTGATTCTAACGAAAAGTTTAAGTTGATCGATATTTTCGGGTAAATGCAGCTTTTTCCGGAATTTTGTCTAGATRTTTATTTTAGGTGATTTTTAGAAATTTATCGACATCTGGATTTTTTACATATCTAAATAAATATATTTAAATTGAAATATCCATAACTGGTTTAACAAATTATATGTCGAAAGTTATCGATAAATCATTTTGGTATATATATCGATATATGTCGGTATACCGATAAGTGTTTTTATTGATTTTAAGATTTGAAACTCATTGCATATTGTTAGGGTTACATATACCACATTTAATTTTTAGAAAATTCTTGATATAAGAATTGGTTACATATGTATATCAACATATTTTAATATATCGATAACTGGTCTTAAGTAATGATGTCTGGAAAATTATCGATGTAGGGAATTGGTAAATAAATCGATATATGTCGGCATAGTGATAACTGGCTTTAAATATAAACCTGTAGAAAATGATCCATATATAATTATTTTTGAAATACATCGACACATGTTGGTATATCGCGAACTGTTCTTGAAAATAAATATTAATTTCTAGAATATAATAGATATGTTGATTGTTGTTTATCGATATTTTAATGGTATATCGATAACTGTTTTTAAACATTAGTATATAGAAAACTATTTATATATTGATTTGGTGCATATATCGATATATGTTCGTATATCGATAACTGTTTTTAAAAATGAGTATTTAGTATAAATTTGTAGAAAATTATCGATATATATCGAAATATTTGTTTGTCATTAAAATTCATGAAATATATGGTATATATGAAAAAATATGCGACGGAATAAATTTCTGACATTTATGAAGCCAAAAACAGTAGTCTTCAAAGATTGCTTAAAAACTTTGCATACTATATTAACTATATTTATATGAAGATATGTAGCGTAGCTTAATACAACAACAGCAGTGATAATTTAGTAGCGGTGGTATTTTATTAGTCACGCAGTTAGATTTGAAACTTCGTTGGCAGTCGTAGTTAGCTTGTATACATATACTTGTCACTCCGAATGTTTGCGTTGATATATATTTGTAAGTGATTATATTTAAATTCCAAGCACGTTTACGCCAAATTACTATTAATAAAATGTATAAAATATTTTTTTCGCAAAGTTTTTTATATTCTAAAATGATGAACGATTTAAGTCTGAAAAAACTGTTTAGAAAATGGTCAAAAATTGCGGCAAAAAACATATTAGTTCGATAATTAAAAGCTCATAAATTAATTACACGAAAATGGTGGTCCAATATTGGCCTATTTTAGTATTATTTTTAATTTCAAGAAATATACTGTCAAACATTGCTGAATATTGGCATTTTCATAGTCACAAATATATATAAAATTATGCATTCGTTGCATTTGGCTGTCTTAATTTATTTTTTTGTATGAAAATAGTGTTTTAATTAACGTAAAATTAGACAAAGAATTTTTTATTTGAGCTTAAACCCAGCAAATGCAGTGTAACGCATAAAAACTTATTGTGAAAAATATTTTTTTTTCGCAGCTAGAAAGTTATGCAAAGAAATCGCTTTGAGACATTAACTGAGATTTAATTATATTAAAAAGTATTTCTTCTATTTCATATATCATTATTTATTACTGTGTTTACCAATATTGGCTATAAAAAWTTTTTTGGTAAGCGCTTCATACACTTCTAGGGAAAAGTTATGTTATATCACACCCAGCGTTAGCGCATAAATTCATTTTTTATTATTATTTTACTTTGTTTATATAAAAGTTACTCATATGCCCGTCAAAGTGCATTTAAATTGATTTAATATTAATATTTTTATTTATTTACATAAAATTTACTCATACGGCCGCAATGTGCGCACTACTTCATTTATTATTTTTGTTTTTTTATTATTTATTAAAAATGTTAAATGAAATTTAATTGTGTTTACTTTTATTGCATAAAATCCAGTTTAACTGGGTTTAAAAAATATTTTTTTAATATAAAATTGTGCGTTTGCCATTAGCTAAACCACGCAAACTATTACAGAAATGGAATTTTTATGTCTGAATAGGTCATTTTAGAGCTGAGAGAAAATTGTGAACATTTTTTTGAGTTGGAAAATATAATTTGCAAAAAAAAAAAAACAAAAAAAAAATTAAATAATATTTTTTATTTTCCTTTATTTGATTTTTTTTCTATTAAATATTGTAATTATAAATGAAAAATCTCCGAAAACTAAAATTTAAATAACGTAAAAATTTGAATGTTATAAAGAAGCCACATATGCGCGCTGCAGACGTCTTTTTAAGAAAATTATAGTGCCATAAAACTGAAAAGCTAACTAAAAATGTAATTTGCTTGCATTCAGTACATAAGTACATGTAAATGCATAAAGCACAGGTACTGTTTGTAAGCTACAAATGCTGCAAGTCTTTTAGTTTCTGACGCAAAAGAAGCACAAGTTACGCTTTGTAGTTGCTTGTAGTTACTTTCTTCCTTCTACGCAGACAATCCACCCATTATATGCTTTCGCATTCCATTTTCCAACTCGTCGTTATTGTTTGCAAAAGGAAAAAACTTCCAGTACTACTACTGATGCAATTGTTTCCCAGTTTTTGTTGCTTTGTTGCGCGCAGCTGTCATTTAGCTGTTTAAAGCACAATGTATAAAACAAAGAGCAAAAGCTGCGCATAGCCATAAAAACACGCACACACATGCTTTAGACATATGCAGTTGCTTAACTTTGCCGAATGTCTGCGTCGATTGTGCACTTCTCAGTTCTAGAAATTCTTCACATTCAGCATTCACTTACTGTCTTCTGCCATTGCTTTGTTGGCACAACATCAATTGTAGCAATTGTGTGACTTTTAAGTGCGCAATAACATGCGATGCATTTGTTGTTGTCTTTTGCATTTCTTTTTCCATGTGTGCGTGTAAGTTTTCTAAATGAGACACGAGCGAAACAGTAAATGAAATTACTCACGAGCTTTGACAGCAGTCTATACGCATGTGGAGGCGTAAAGTAGCACATGCAAATATAGCATACATTTTGGCGCTCCTCCCTAATGGTGCTAGGCGAAATATGCTTTGTAAAGCGTCTAGGTTTTTGCTTGTAAATGCTTATTTTTCTTGCTTGTTAAAAAGCAATTAAGAAAAGAATTTTTTAGTCGAACAGGTAACTAGACTTTATTACTGTTTTGGTAATTAGCAACAAGCTATTAAATGCGTTTAGCTGCACAAAGTTGAACGAGTAAAGCAGAAAGCATTAAATAGTGTTAAAAATTAAAAATATTGTAGGCAAAAAGTTAGTAGACAGTTTATTACAAATACAATACGTTGCTCCTGCACCAAATTTTTATATGTTTTTGTTGTCAGCTTTTTATAATGTGCTTATAATAAATTTTTGTTGACGTAGAAAATCATTAAAATTATATAAAAATTATATT
>NW_017537490.1:894301-900914 GCF_001853355.1 Bactrocera latifrons | reverse complement strand
ATATATTTTTTTTAATTATTTTGTGAAATGTACTAAACTAATAGCTCTCATAAAGAGCGGCAATCACATAACTTGATTGGAATGAAAATTGCGGTATTTTTCTTTGTACTCATTAGCAATGCCATTCTGTGTAGAATTCAAATTATTATTATTGCTAAATTTCACAATTTTTTGGTAAAATTCCCAAACAATTTGTCAAAGTAAATGACTCATACCCCGTGTAGCTATAAATTATATGAATGCCTTGTTAAACTTAAAATTGATGACATACATATATTAAAATATGCGGTGAAATATCTCATAAGCGGTTACTGGCACGAACTTTCTGTCCAGTTAATAGAATTGTTCGCTTTGTATACTGCCCTTAAGGGAAGGGTTAGAACTTCAAATTAACAAAAAAATATTTTTTTGTGAATCTATTACTTAAATATGGGTTGAGTATTTTAATATAGACAAAAGTGTGCTCAATAATATACAAAAGGTCCGAATGAAATTACCCAATCCATATTTAAGAAATAAATTCGCAAAATAAGCCTTTGTTTACCTTGAAACTCTAACGTCTCCTTTAAGGCAGATGAAAAAATAAAGAGATAAAAAAAAGCATTTGTATGATTTCGCCATTCCGCACAGAAATTAAAGAGGACATTGCCATGTGGCTTGTCTAAAAATCCACTGTAGAGGAAGAATTCGGCCACCATGGTTATCTACCTTACTAAGAAACCTGCAGAAAGAGTGCATTAAGCAATTTAATTCATCTATAGGATCCCAAGAGGAAGATGATTGGAACAGCTATTATAAACTCATAAGGTCATATAAGAAAGAAGTAAAGGAAGCGAAAAAAATTCGTGGAAATATTTTTGTAATGACATGGAGAATACAGCTGAAATCGTGCATAACACCGCATACCTTCAGAAGTCAGGCCACAGCTGGACGATATCTAGTGAAAAGTCTATAGGCTAGCTAATGGTTACTTACACACAGGCAGCTTTGAAAACCACACGTTGGTGTATACACTATGTAGTGCAGTAGAGACAGACTTAATCTCTGCAGGCATAGTGTCAGATAGTAATGTATACTGGGCGATAGTCTGTTTCAAGCACTTCAAATCACCGGGACAAGACGGTATAATCTCGGCTAAGTTACATGAGTGCGCAGTTAAAGGAGATGCCTGCCTAATAGAGCGTCTGTTCAATAGAGCTTCCACTGCATATATTAAAAGTAACAGAAATTTTGTTGTCCAATACTTTCAGCGACAATTTTTCGAAATATTAAATACTTTACGATATCTGTGTAGTTATATTAAATATTATTTGAAAATATACTTGTTTGCGTAAACACTTTGAATAAAGCTTCTGAAAATTTATTCTTACTTTTAGTGAAAATTTATAATCTATGCAACACTAATATTTAAGTTAGAAAAAACTTTAAAAGAGTACTAGTGAGCTTGCTGCTGCTAATATATTTTCGTAGCCACAAATATGTTCCTCATACGCCCTGTACAACGCTCTTTAATTTTGCATAATATCTAAGATAGTCAAAACATAATAAATTATTTTAAATTTTCTTTAAATGTGTACGAGTATGCTTTTGTAAATAAAGTTTTATCGGATTAAATCCATTAAGCCATATTTATGGTCGAACGAATTTCAAATAATTATCAATAAGCTTTACTATAAATTAAAAATTTAATATTATTATTTTTTTAATGCCTTAAAAATTCCAAATCAAATGCACACAAAACAAATCCGGGCTTAACATTAACTGCACACGTGAACTGAGTGAAGCTGGCATGTAAATGTTCAGCAGTAATTGCATTTCGAAATAAGTGAAGTTTAATTGAAAAGCAAAAACAAAAACGGTGCATTTTTGCAAACTTTAATTTTTTATTGAGTTTCACTTTGCCTTCGGGCAAATAAATTACGCAAACATACAGACACAAACTCCTGGGTCCTTCGAAGAGCTGACCCTTGCGCTTCACGCTGCACTCGCCAAACCACTGGCCACTTGAGCGTGTTAGTGTCACTGGGCGGCAATTAAAAATTAAAAATATTGTGTCACCACATATTAAAGCGAGCCGGTGTGGAGCAATATGTAGGTGAGTGCGGGCATAAGCAGCAGCACTTTTACACGCTCACACACACACACACACACACACATGCCTATGTGGACCTTTGCGCAAGTTTTCCAACTTTTTGCCACGCTATCTTGTTTATTGCTTATTAAAACATTGCCATTGGCTGACGTTGCCACACGGCTGCGCCACAGACCCAGCGCAACGGCGTGCGAGTTAAATTATGCGGAAAATTGTTATGCGTGCCTTTTTTTCTGCAAACACAAATTAACGCTGAATGTTTTAAGTGGCAAAAGCGCAAAATGAAATGTTAAGTTTAAGTTAAGAAAAAATTTACAAACATATATTTGTCGGTTTCATAGCAATATTTTCACATTTTTGGTTGTTGGAAAGTTATGGCATTTTTTTGAAAAATTTTGATGTGAAATGCTATTTGGTCTGTGAAAAAAATTTAATAATTGCTTTCTTAATAACGCATAATTGACGGTCAACTACTTTCTATGCTATTATCTGAAGTTTAGTTTAGTATCAGATAATAAAAAAATATTTTTGCAGTGAATGAGGAATTTTGTGTTTTGTGTTTTGCTGTGCTAAGCACTTTTGGATGGAAAGCTAGTTTGAGTGATGGACTGTACGTATGTATTATGTAACTGCAATCAGTTTATATATTATGTGATCAAATTTGTCTCGGACTTCCAAAAAAAGTTCGTATCAATCTGGAAAAAAAAGTGGATGCATTCATTTTGCGCGCCCAGTTCGGGTCAAATTTGATCAGATCATATATTTAATGATTATGAAGAATAGAATGGTAAGGATTAGCTAAATTGTCGTCGAAGTCATCCAACGGTAGGACCAAGAAACGTGGGTCGTGGAGAGAGGGGGTAGGACAAAAAAGAGAGGACTGTCATATGAGTGGGGTTGGTGGGACATGCAAAGAGGTGGCCAATGTCATGCGGAGATTAATTGCATGCAGGAAATATTGGATATGTCAAGGTCTATTCTAGATCAGTAGAAGTTTAAACTGCTACGAGCCTCAACATGCATGTGTTCAATCGGAGATATCAAGAGGTATCCAGTCGTAGTAAGGAGTACAGTATTCTGACAAGTCTGGAGCTTCTTCGTCTGCGTTTCACTGCATCTAGGCGACCATAGTGGTTCGACGCAGTCAAGGACCGGCCGGCCAATCGCGTTGTAATCGCGGTCATATGAGGAGTGAAGGAGCATAGATTGTCACACCTAAAGTTTTACGATTATTGACAGTCGGACAGTCTTTGCGCCATTGACTGCAATCTGTACTCCTTCGTCCAGTTTGTACATATGGTCACTGTGGAGTTATGACGCCGTGGCAGTACTGTGTACTTTTTGGAAGCCATGCTGGTGGTTTGCTTGGCTCAGGTGGTATGCGAAGGTCGGGAGTAGCAAGGCCTCAAGTATTTTCATTACTGAGGAGAAGAGAGTTATCGGACGATAGGACTCCCCTTTATTGGCGGGCTTCTCAGGCATCAGTAGTGGGACCATTCGACCAACACACATCGTTTATTTGAAGAGTGGTCAGCGACAAGTTGAGAATCATGCTTTATGATTTTACAAGTTCGGCTTCAAGCCACTGTTGATAAAGTTAAGGTAGAAAACTAATTCAAGAAAACCGATTATACAGTTTTGCTGAGAGAAACTGCAGTTAATTGAGTCTTCAGAGAATATCTATGTGCTTTGAATGAGTACAAAGTGGTCTCAAACTAATATCTTCAATAGTATAAACAATAAGTTCGCACGAGATATTTTCATACATATAACAGCAGTTTTCTTATGTGAAGCTTCAGTAAGACATAAAACTTCGTTCGGGTGAAAATGATTTTGCATGTAGTCTTCACTTGGTTTTTCGAAATAACAAAGTAAGCTGTAAATATATAAAAAATATAATTTTAATATAATTCGCCGAGATTTTTAATAGMAGTATTTATATAAACAATTCCCATACCACTGAAATAGACGCGGAATATAATTATGTTTACATTAAAACTGGAAAGTCGCCTCTTATTAAATAAAAATTTCGTCATCTGTAATTTTCTGATAAATTTTCGCTGATGATTTAGCTAGTACTGAAATACGAGATCAGCAGTTAGTCAGAAGTCTATTCAAGCATAAGCTATAACGTTTTCTTCCTTCTTCTTAAACAATATTTATATGCTGAATTATTTGCATTACCCACTTGTGGATGTCGTACCGTAACTAGCTTAATTGCAAATGCCTTTGAGCTTGCTCTTTATCACTTTCACTACAAATGCAATTTTTCTTTACTATCACATTTAATCACGCTAGCGTAGAAATGCGGTGTTAACAAGCACATATCTGCGCGCACATAAATCTATATACATATATGTACATGCGATGTATATATAATACATGCCATGCATGCAACGCTGAGTCTCGCCGCATAAATTACTCGACGTTGTTGTTATTGGCTGTGCAAGTAATTGGCTTATGTGCTGATTACTGGTAGAAGAAAAGTAGAAATAACAATACATACAAACAGCAAGCTCTGAGAAAGAGAGATACGAGCATATAAGTGGCGAATAGGGTGAGGGCATAGTYTTTGGTGGGGGCACAATTGAGTGGTTAACTGTAACACGACGTATTAAAGCTTTATGGCAACGGCGGAAATAATTCAACCGCAAATGAGATAAATTACGCACAAGATAATTGAGCAAAGATATGCACTAACTAACCCAATCACACTTACACGCACACAGCCGAGAGAAATATAATTGAATGCATTCCCATGAAACATTTTGCTATGGTTATCTTAATTGGGGAAGAGCCCAAAAGCTGTGATAGGTCATGAAATGTTGTGCAAATTCTACAAAATCCATCCGATAATAATTAGAAAGTGAACTGTGCTACAATTTTGTAAAATATTCTAGTCCTAGGAATAACGGGAATCACTGCTTAGAAAATTTGTTTCAAAATGTTTCGAATTGTTTCATCACTAGTATTAACCGTCAGTTTAACTAAAACTTAAGCTTAACCACTGGTCAGTAACACGCCCTTTGAAAATGTTTGTATCGTTTATATCGTTTAAAGACTGGTTAGAGTATGAATACAAATATTTTTTAGCAGGTGATTTGATCCAACACTAGAGTTAACCGTCAGTTTAGCCACTGGTTAGTAGTATACTTTTTCACAATTTTTTTGATTGTGTAGTAGGCTAGTTAAGGTATTAATATTAAAATTTTCTAGCATATGAATTGATCCAACATTAGCATTAAACGTCAGCTTAACCACTGGTTAGCAAAATATTTTTAACCATTTTTTTATAGTGTAATGGGCTGGTTAGACATGAATACAAACATTTTCTAGCATGTAAATTGACGCAACACTAGCGTTAACCGTCAGCTTAACCACTGGTTAGTAATATACTCGTACAAAATTTTTTTGATCTTGCAATAGACTAAATAATATGGGTATAAAAACTCTCTATGGTGTGAATTACCACAATGATAGCTATAACCGTCAGTTGGCAAAATATAATTTCAGCAATATTTTTTTTTATAGTCTAATGGACTAATAAAAATGGTTAATAAAGCTTGAATTGACTCAATACTAGCATTAACCGTCCGTTTTAACCACAAGTTAGTGGAATATTTTTTCACAATTTTTAAATAAGGTGCTTGGTAGTCTACAAAGTTGAGATTTAGTTTTGTTTTGTCAAAACTTTTAACTGCCATATATATCTGTAATATCACAATTTTTATTAAATTATGTTTTGTTCAGTTTTTTTTTTGATGAATTATCTTAGCCGTGCTTTTTTGAGAGCGTTTAATTTTTTTTTCAAATATTATAACTGCTTGTGGTTTGCTGGGTATAAACATATAAATCAGTGTATTTTCGCGGCATATACATATATACGAGTATTTATGAACATTTATATGTTTGTGTTTAAATACAATTTCATGAATAACAGCAAAATATATATAATGAATAATTGAAAAACAATAATATGTATTTATTGTGCTCGTTTCATTTATATACATATGTAGCGCATATGCTGAACTTCTAGTACATATGTACAGTTTGTTTATTTATCATATGCAGACGCTCACATACCCATACCATATATACATTAATGCATTTATTGTGTGCTTCAGTCGTTTTGGTGTGTGACGTAGTGTTGTAGTTGTATAATTTGCTACATATATGCTTTGTTAAACCTATATATACATATACACATACATTTATTATGTACATGATAATTATACTTTGTGTAAGCACATATATGTATATGTAACTATGTACTTATACATGTACAAGCAAGTATTTAAATTGCTTTGTAAGCTAACAAAATTCTTAATTCGAGCATTTACAAATGGACTTATCTATCATTTTGTCGTTTCTGCGSAACTGGTTTCATAAAAAAATTTCATAATGGAAGAATTAAAAACAAAAAAAAAAAAAACTGCTATTTTTTAATTGGGGAAAAATTAAGCAAGGAAAAACTAAGAAATTAATGACTATATACATTTATTTGTTAGATACATATACAAT
>NW_017537490.1:890607-893829 GCF_001853355.1 Bactrocera latifrons | reverse complement strand
AAAATTTAATTGAAAACAAAAACAGTCTGTTTGGCACACAAGGGGTAAGCTCCCACAAACTGTCGTAAATAAAAAAAAAAATGTGCATACAAGATTAATAAAAAAGAAAACCCAAAAACTTGGTTATAAATTTTCAGGTTATGTGGAAAAATTCTGTGTACAAAAGTTATTCACCTTTTTATTATCATCTTGCAAAATCACTTTTTCATTTCTTTCGTGACCTAGGACATTCCCACATAACTTTGTTGTACTGGACACGTAGTTTTGTCGGAAATCGAGATAAACCGTTTTTACCCTTAAAGACACGTCCCTCTTCTACCTTTAATTTTTGTTATTTTATCTTTTGTTTTCGTTGGTTTTCATTCTATTTTGATTTTGTTTGTTTTTAAAAATTATCTACCCACATCTATAATGAATTCAAAATTATTTCAAATTTATAAAATATATGCAATATGCGTATTCTTTCTACAGCCTTAATAACTGAAATTGAAATGCAAGAGAGCTTTGAGGTCGTATACTTAGTGTAAATATACAGTAATAAGAAATCGAAAAACAAAATTTTACGATCGTTTTGAAGAGCATTGAATTTCCTACAAAATCTGTGAAATGAGATATTTTTTCAAGTAGAATGAAGTGAGATTTGAAGTTTTCTCTCTGGTAATAAGATAATATAATGATAGAACATTGAAAGGTGGGGAACCTCCAATTGAGAGACTTAAGTAAGGTAAGCAGCTAAGAGGAGCTGCTTTTTCAGAGTACCAAGCGAAAATGAATATATACCATACTTGGAGAGCGAAAAATATTCCGTTTTTTTTACCGAAGTATCTACGCCAGGAAAGAAGAAGGAAAGAATACATGGAATTTTCGTATAAATATATTCTAAAATTAAAATTTTTTTTTGCTATAAGTAGTTTCTAAAACCGAGTGCTGATTGTTAAAGCTTCAAACTACATACAATTTTTTTCTCTCATACTTAGAGACAACTTCCTAGAGATGTCTAAGAATCTATAATATTTTTCCAACTAGCAAGCAACAATTTTTTTGACTCTCGTTATTATGTTGCTTCATACTACATAAAATGTCGTTCTCTCATAGTGGTCTAAGTATCAATTTTTCAAAATACCAAATGAAACACATTTTTCTTTTAGTTTGCCTTAGTTTATAATCATTCAAAAAATTTGTTGGAGTATATATATTTAAGACACCTGGTAAAATACAGTTCATTACAGAAGCATCAAAAGCTTCACCTACAGCTTTGACTGACCGAAACTGGAATAAGAAGGTTTTCAAATTAATTCTCAAAACTAATACCATTCTTCGTTCAATGGTCTCCAAATAATTTATCGGATTATTCTAGTTTTGGGTTAAAATATTAAAATTGATAAATTTTAGTATGAGAAACTTGCTGCGCCCACAAGGTTCTTTAAGTGTCACCACGTCACATTTCGTACAAGGTTATGGGCTAATGTAAGGTTTCAACAACTGTCTAAGAAAACTCCGATTTTTCATGTACAGAGAAATTAAAACAGAGAAATTTTAAAAATTTCTAATTAAGCATGATTTCAGAGCCGACAATTTTTCACATACAAGTGTACTAACATTGCTGTGTTGCTGAGCAAGTAAATGCCTATGCTACGAGTGAATGTTAAAACTCACTGTTAAACAAAACACGTGTGACTCTCATGGAAATGCTCGAACGAGAGCTGTTTACTTCATAGTTTTTGAATGTCTGTTACTTAGTACAAATTAGGTTTATTTGTTATAATAACAAAAACAAAAACGGAAAATAAAAATAAAGAAAATATATTCGTTAAAAAATAAAAAAACTGTCAGCTATGTGCATTTATATGTTTTTTATTATTGTAGTAAGTAAAGTTGAGCAGCAACGAACTAAATGCCTTAAAATTATAACTATTTTATACATTTGTCATATAATAGTTATTTATTATTTTTGTAATATATTATTAATACTTTTAATACTTTATTTGCTTTATGTTTTTAATAGATTATGTTGAGTATTTGGTAAGCAACATGTTATTTACTATTAATAATATTTGTATTGTGTTTGGACGTATGCTTATTATGATTTAAGTACAGACATACATAGCTATTATGTGTATATAGATATGTACAGGTTATTTAGTTGTTATATATGTATGTATGTATGTTGATATTTTCACAAGTGGAAGCTCAAAGAGTTAATTATTTTTTAGCAAACATATTTTTTATGAAAACGTGTATTTTTAATATTAAACCTGTTTGTATGTATCTGTACTTTAGTGAATTGTTGTATTTAAGCTGCATGCGTTTTCATCGCGAATTCCGTTGAATTCGCTCACGGTTATTGCATTTAATTTTTAAAATAAGCAGTTACCAGTGCTTTCATTCACTTAGTTGGCTTCGAAAAAACGTAAAAAAAATTATGAAAAAGCAAAATTTAAAATTTAAAGTTAATACCTGCTTACGCATTTCTTCAGTTGACTGCAATAATTATGCGTATTTCAGTTTTTTGAAATAAAAATTTAATACTTTTTTTTTGATACTAATCTTTGCCTAAAAACATACTCAATATTCAATATATTTATTAGCATTTAGGCTTAAGTTATTTGCATAACTAATTGTATTTTTATTTATGTAATTTTTGTGCTTTCAGGACATTTTTTATGCATATATATGTATATATATTTATTTATAGTACACACATACATACAAATAATTAATTTATTCACTTTTTAATTATTTTTTCTTAATTCCATTTCACAGAATTTTGTTTATTTGTTTAACTACATTTTATAAATTAAATTTGCATTTCATTATTCTATTCATTAATAATTGTTATTAATCCGCCAATGCTAACATTTCGTTGTAACTAACATTATATTGATATATTTATATATATATGTGTTTATATTTAGAAAATCTTATTGAAAATTACATATTTAATTTTAATGATAATGGTTAATTACATTATTTTAGTTTTAGTTTTTAATTGAATCTCATTATTGTCAATAGTTTTCGATTTATCAACGTTTTTTGGTATAAATTTGCTTGCAATCGTTTTTTGTTGTTGTTGCGCGCACCTTTACGCATTTCCTTTATATATATACATATATGTTCAGCCATACATAAATTGAGTTTTTCGGACATGAATTATCTATCATCTTTTAAGAGCTCTTAAAGCTATTTTTTCTTAAATTTTTTTTAAAATAATTGTTGTTATAA
>NW_017537490.1:808010-889645 GCF_001853355.1 Bactrocera latifrons | reverse complement strand
TAAAATAGAAAATTACGACATAAAAGTAAATGAAAAATTTGACTTTTAATTGAATTTTTTTCTAGAATATTATATGATTGTTAAAAAATTTAATACTATACTATTTTTGCCCATATGAAATTTCACTGTTATTTGTATTTACCATCAAATAAAAGCAAATTTAATATTTATTCCGTGCAGAGCTTTCAATTCCTCGTAATTATTAAAATTATAATGTGACCTGCAGGTTTGATTTTTAATTTCACGACTAATTGCGCGTTTTTATAATGCGGTGATGTTTATATCACATTATATTAAATAAATATAACTTTTTATAAGAATAAATATTGAATGATAACTATTTTCTATGATAATTTGTATAACAAAATCGAAGCATTTGAGAATACTGACGGTGAGCGGTGGATAATGTTACTTAATGCATGAGTGAGATGGCGTTAGTTTGAGAGAGAGAAGTATTGAGGGTATACTGAGAGCAGGATTATACTCGCTTACTATATATGCCAACTAAAATACTTTTTATAAAAGAGAAAATACTATAAATATAACATAGCGAGCAATGGAATGGCGAACGATGATGGTTTATGTCAAGTCCTTGCTAGTGATAATTTTTTGTAAAATGTTGTAGGTAATATATTTTAAGAAATTTTCTTAAACTATTTTTTTTTTTAATCTAATTATTAGTAAATTTCAAATAATGAAATATCCTTAAATAAGATAAAAAATAATTTCTATCGACAGTACGTAAGAAAAAGAGTTATGTCCAGTTCCCATAGAAAGTTTGCTTCGCTTAGCGTGGGACATTTTTTTTTACAGAAAAGTTCGACGTAGGCATTTGGATRAGTACGTTTACAAAAAAAGTTTTCGACACGAAGCCAAGCAAAATGTTGRGCAACTCTCATCTTTTTAAACTTTGCTAAGCAACAGTTGCCGTTTCTATTTGAGAGAAATACTTGGTATTCTTCAATTTGTCTTTTGTGCTTCGTTGTTTCGTATTCATTTTCGGAGGAACTCGGAGTTGTATGTGGCTGGGACATTTTTTTATTTAAAAAATATTATAAAAAATCAATGAGAACAAGAAATTTATAAAATTCTAATTAGTTAATCGATTCTTTCTGAAAAATATTTGAATTAGCATTAAATAGCTCTTATAGCCAATTTTTTAATAGATATAGAGCAATTTCTATAGAAAAAGAACATATGAAAAAGGCATTGCCTAMATTTAGGATGCTAAGCAATAAATGAAAAATTGCAGAAATATTTCAATGAATGTCCAATTYTATGATAGTAGTTAGTATTCTATTTCACCGCCGACAGATATGTGTACATTCTCCAACCGAAAAAATTCAAAATTATTGCCTACATTTAGGGTGATTTGAAGGAAATAGAAATTCGAACAAGCTTAATTTGAAGGAAATTAAATTGAAAATCATAAARCTTTTAGCTAAGTGATGTTTTCGAAGCTAAAACAACTTTATAGTTAAAGAAGTGCACGGAGTCTTACAATCATATACAATATAACGGATTGTTTTCAACGCTCAATTTTKGTCTAACCATCTCAAACTGCATCAAAATTACGATTCACGCCACTCACTCATCGTTCGCCTGCCGTGCGCATTGAAAATATACCTTTGCGCTAACACTCATACTCAAGTATGAATGGTTTACGCTCGCTGGCATAAACCGGCGATATGGGTGTACCTGTTGGGCACGCATTACCGACCGCTGAATCAGCCGAACCGATAGGCGCCGCCGYAGCGCCTTTATTGCTAGCATAATGCATTTGTGCCAACAAAGCATAGTTATTACTCGCAATTGCTGAAGCGTTCGCGGTCAGCGCATATCTATGATGCGTCGACGAGGAGGATGACGATGATGACGCCGATGCGGACGCGGACGTTGTCGACGAGGCGTACGCGCCATGMATGGCATCTGAATGGCTGCTGCTGCCACCACTTGTGCCATAATAGTTGAGCGCGCTGATGAGTGGCACGGTGCCACCGCTGCTGCCGCCGCTTGACGGCGAGGTRGGATAGTGAACGGCAGTGTGTGTGCGTGTATGAGCGCCCGTTAACATGTGCTGACGTTGCTGCTGGTATGTTGTGTTTGTGTTGTTGCTGTTATTGCCGATATTTGTACGTTTCGTGCTGAGTAGATAATCTGTTTGTAATGCGGCACTGTTGTTCGCTGCTGGTGATGGCAACTCAACACCATTTGTCGTTTGTGCGCTGCGCAGAGCAATGAACGTGTCGAAATTATCGGAAGATGATGCGTTGGAGGCTGTCGAATTGCGGCGCATATGGTAGGCGCTGGTGGCATGTGCTGGTTGATGCTGCTGCGGCTTAATGGTCTTGGCATGCGTTGTTGCGGTTGGTAGCAACAGCTGCTGCTGTTGTTGTTTATTGTACACCATAGGTTGTGAAACGGACGAATTTGACGATGAGGATGTCGACAGCGATAGCGACGAGCTGACAGAGTTTGTTGGTTTTTGTTGATGGTGCTGTTGTTGTTGCTGTGGCTGATAATGTCGACGCATATTGTCCAACATGTAGCGATTATTTGCATCGCCACACGCTGTCGCTATGCTTTGTGCCGRATTTCCGCCATATTTCTTGCCATCAATGTACAATGCGCTGGCTGCTGTTGTTGGCGCCTGCGGTTGTGCTTGCAAATATATGTTCGCCTTTATGCCGCTGCCACTTTGTTGTTGTAATTTGGTGGGCGTTTTAATGCCTGYGGCGTGTGTGGCATCTTGTGTGTCATCTTCGTTGTAAAAATGTCGCGCATTCGTAGCTTTCGTCCCATAAGCGTCATACGCAGCGGAGGCATATAGCAAATTTTTCGTTGATTTTGGCGTYTCGTACAAATTGGACGGACCACTTAACTGCCGTGCATTTTCATGTTCGACCGTGGCCAATGACATCGCATCCCTTCCCTCAAATGCTAGCGTTTTTTCTTGTTCTTGCTTGTTTTTGTGCATTGAATTGACACCCAATGGCTTAGTGGATGCAACGTATGTATTCATCATTGGCAATTTCACTTTMTCTGCATCCATGCCACAAGCGCTTTCATCCCGTGCTAGCGCTGCCGTGTTCATATCAACATTAAAGTTGTAGAATTGGCGCGCATAGGAAGCGGCACAATTAGCGCTTGCTGTAGCATCTTGATGCGTTTTATTACTTTGCTGCTCGCCGAGTAATAGTAGCGCGCTATGACGCAATTCGAAAGCGCTGCCGCCAGCTTTCCTGCCGCGTGCAGCACGTCGGAATGCGCTGCGCGCCACATAACCACTCTCCGCACCGTCGTCCTCATTTTCAATGCCAATTGTACCGACGCGCTCATCATCATAGCCAATGGAGTTCGCTTTACGCGTGTGTTGGCCACTCTTCGCACGATARAAATGCTCTAAATAGCTTTCGTAATGTAGATCTGTGTCGTCACGTCGCTCATTCATGTCAGCCGCATCAATGCCAAATACACCGTTACCATCTACATCTAGAGAAACGTCTTTTTGTTGTTGCTGTTGTTGTAGATGTTGATTAAGCGAACGATAGAAATGGCTTTCGGCTAGATTTTCATTATACGCCAACAAGAAATTGCGTTCGTCTGCGACACTCAACTGTTCTTGCTGCAGTCGTTGCCAATCGTTAGTGGCGCCAGTGCCGCGTAGCTGCTTCATTGTAGCCACCTGACTGTCGCGTTGTAGTTGTAATTGAAAATCTTTGTCTTCAGCTTCGTTAACAAGTATACGTATGCTATCATCCAAATTAGCGGCACGTCTGTAATCAACCAGCAGCGTGGCATCGCCACCAGCGCTCAAGCTCACGAAATCGCTGTCAGTCAAATCATCTTCGTTGGAAGTGTTGAAGAAAGCAGTGGCCGCCTCACTGCTTCTATGCTCGTCTGCGGATAATAAGAGATTGGCGGTATCTCCTACAGTGAGTTTGTTGTAAAAGTATTGTGACATTTTCGGATGCTCGTAGCGCAGACCCGCACTGCTGCTCGTATCGTCTGCCAGTGAGGGCGTAATGGCCTCTGTTGCGCCAATCGAGCTCACCGGTGTTGCCTGTTCTACAGCCAATGTGGGCCCACTAAATACGGAAGCATAATCCGAACTGCTAAGCGAGTCGGAGCAACCGCGTTTAGATATCGGCAGCGTGCCAAGGTTCTCATAGTTGTTGCTGTTGGGCGCAGTTGGCAGCGCTTTTTGATCTGTGCTTGTTAATGATTTTTGTGCCGCCGAGAGACTGCGTTTATGTGTACGACCGCGCAGTGGCTTTGCGTAGCGCGGTGAGCTACATTTTTCACTTTCCTTTATTTCATTGTTTTCTATTTGTCGTGGACGCTGCAGGCGCCCTGCCGCAACGCGTCCCACTGAGTGCGCCGACTGTTTTGTGTTGCGTAGATTTTGCTCGAAATTCTCCTCCAAGTAAGCATCAAGATAATGTAAATTCTTAGAGAGATCAATTTCAGACTTGTAGCTCTTATAGATGGTGGCCTGTTGTCGGCCACTAGCGTTGGCGTTAAGCGCAGCACATTTCGATTCATAACTGCTGATACGCGCGCGATCGCCTATAAAGCGAAAGCTGTCATCCTTGGCCAACGTGCTGAAGCCACTGCCGTTACCTGCATACTGTTGATGTGCCGCGCTAGCTTGCTTGAAGTTACGACATTTGTCGCGCAACTTTTGTAGTCCTTGCCGCGTTTTCGCCTGCAGTCGTTCGAAGTAAGAATGCTTRCCGTTGCTAGCGGCGCTGCCCGGACTCACTAACGCGATGTTGAGGCGCGCACTGGCGCTGACATCTAACGCGCTGTGTATGCTTTGTGTGCGATTCGGATAGGTGATTTTGAGTTTCTTCATTTGTGGCAGATCGCTGATAGTATCGGCGCCGTTTGTCGTAATTGCGTATGTCGTCGCTGGCAAGCCGCTCGCCGATTTGTGCATTTTACGTAGCGACAAATTCTTAAAGACATGTTTCGGTTTGAGTTTGTGTGATTTAGCAGTTGTACTTAGTGTCATTGCGGCATTGGTGCTGACAAAATCTTGGCGCTCGAAGCGGCTAACCGGTATGCCGTTCAAGTAATGTTGACGCGCATTTTCGTTTGTTTGTTGTTTCATATTACCATCCAGTGCGCGCTTGGCGTTTGAAATGCCACTACCACCATCGAATAGACGGCGTATAGAACGCTCGGAGCGCTGTCGTTTTTTCAATGGCAGCTGTTGTTGCGAAGCGCTTGAAGCAGCGCGTAGGCGCGCGTTTGCATTCAAATGCTCCGCTTGTATATCGTCATCCAGAAAAATGGAGAAAGGATTCGTTATAACAGTACTGCTATCCGTTTCGTGTGTGCTAACTGCAAATGCGCGTTCCGCAGCGACGGCGTCCAACAAATAACCGCGCGCATTGTATTCGGCTTCCTCAGCGCTGCTATCGCTTAGCAATTCTTCGAGACTATTTAATGATTTTGGCTTACTTACTATACTAGTTTGCTTATTATCTAATACAACTACAACACTACCATCAGCATCTGACAATTGTACTGCGGTATCACCACACTTGCGCGGTGCATAACAGTGCCATACACTAGCGCGCGCATCCCTCATACCTAACAATGCGTCACTTGTACATTCTAATAGTATGCGCGCATGACGCTCTGGCGCCAAAGCTGCATCGTTGTCTAACTGTTCGTCAACATCAGCAATTAGGTGCCAAGTGAATATATCTGTGTCGGAATGCACTTTGCGTAAGCGCCGTTCAACTACACTACACGCCAGTGCGCGCATCTCTTTCAAAGAGTTCGATTGCTTGCGAAAGCAATAGAAGGGATTATTTATGCTCAATCTTTGCAGTAGTTCTTCGCTACCGGCGAGTAGCGCCTCGTAATCACTAACTTGCTCGGCGCGCCCAAGCATTTTCAGACTTTGCGGCAAACTGTCAAGCAGCGCTTTGGTGCGCAAGCGGCGCTGACTGTGCCGCTGTCTTTGGTTGGCGCGCATGCTATTCAATTTGTCGTCGGTGATGGCAACCGCATGCGGTTCAGTTATATTCAATATTAGTTGCTTACCGTTAATGCTCATACCGCTTGTTGCGTCGGTATTGTGTAAAAAATTTAAGGAAGCATTACCGCTATTTGTAGCACCGCCGCTACTTTGATTGCCACTGCTGTTCTTAGTATTTTTGCTAATTATTGTATGAGTTTCTGTGCCGCACTTGTCAATTTCGGCAGCGCTTGTCGCTGYTATTGTTTGTGCTGTTGTCGTTTTGGTTGTTATTACAGTCTGTTGTTGTTGTTTCGTGTTTGCATTTGCGCCGGTAGTGTTAGTATTAGAAGTACTGTCAAGTCTCAAGTCTTGCTCTCGGTCCGTTTCATTTTTCTTTAGTTTTTGTTTTTCGTTCGTAACTGTGTCACAGATGTCAACACTGTCGCTATGATTAGCGCTAGTGCGCTCAATCGCRTTCGCCGTTGCGCGCTCGTTCGCTGCGTCGGCGTTAGCTGCGTCTGCGTTCGCTTTTTCGTCTTTGTCATTTGCTGTTGCGTTTTCTGTTATTAAYAATTTCTTTGTTGTTGTGTTTAAATGCAACGTATTTTGTTTGCTGCTGCTGCTACTGCAACTGCTGCTGTTGTTGTTGTTGTTCTTGGTTGTGTTATCGCTACTATTGCTATTATTACCGTTATTGTTAGGTTTGTTATTTTGCAAATCGTTGTTGCTACTACAACTAACACTAACTAAATTATTTGTCATGATTGTAGTTGTGGTTGTTGTTGTTGTTGTTGTTGCAGTTGCTATTGTAGTAGTAGTGACATTCGTATTACTATCAATATTATTGCTGTTATTATTCGTATTATTATTGTTATTGTTAAATGTATGATTCATATTATTGATATTATTTTTATTATTATCATTAATTGCCTGCTAGACCCTAGTTGGCGGCTGTAAAATCATTGCAGCCATGCGTACCTTCATTGCCTCCGGTGATCCGTGTGCGGTTTGTAAATGATGATGCTGTTGCTGTTGTTGTTGTTGTTGCGCTTGTTGGTGATGCTGTTGCAACTGTTGTTGCTGTTGCTGTTGCTGATGATGATGAAAACCAGCCGGCGTGGTATATATCGAATCACCCTGTGGACCACTGGTACTGTCCGAACGTGATTTCAAATCGGCTTTCTCACTAGTTAGAGGAGTTAGGTGAAGAGCGAAAAAGATAAATAAAAATAATATTATAAAATTGATTATTGATTGAAAATTTATTTTCTTATCTTTGATAGCAACATAGCTTAGGATCAATAAATATTATAAAAAAGTTGATGGTGCCGAAAAATAGTTTCGATTGGGTTCTGATAATGATATATGTATGTATGTTAATATCTTCCCATCCCATATAAATTCACTATTATTTGCTAGAAAAGAGGTAGAGGTATCTCTCGCAAAAATTAACGCGCTCTCGAAAAATAATGTCTAAGGTCAAGAGTAGTCACAAATTACTTTCAGTAAATTTTTAAAGAAGGGTCTATAGAATACATTCAGCTTGTTTAAGGGTTTACATGGGTTGACGGGTTTCTAAAAATCGWTTGTCTTATTAAATTCTATAACACCTCTGGAATATTGTCCAGCATTTTCAAGTTGATTCAAGCAATAGTTTCGGAGATACAGCCGTGAAAATTTGTGCGCTCGAGGCCACCTAGGCTAAACGCGTTTTTTTCGAAACTGTGGCTTTGAAGTCGGTAGGCAAGATTTCTCGAGAACTGTTCAAATTGATGAAATTTTACACAGATGATTCAGATACAATTCTTAAAGACTTACACGAAGGATTTTTGTGAATTAAAACTAATTGAAAAAAAAAAACAATCGCGAAATTTTCACTGAAATTTTATATTATTTGGAAAAATGTCACCAGTTTCAGTTTTTTTTTCCTTTTTTCTTTGTTTCAGTTTTTTTCCTTCGTTCAAGTTCTAAGCTAGGATTTTAAGTAAAACATGTATTGTTTTATGTTAGATGATTTTGCACGGAGTTATCCTGCCAACGCAGGCACATTTCTTTCCGAGTGGTCACCAGAAATGGCGTCGCAATGGCCGAGTTTGAAATATTTTTGTTCCWAAAATTTCAGGATTTCTTTGTTAATAGTGTATGTTTGTAACAATAAAAAATTCGAATACAAAATTTGTTTATATGAGAAAAAATTATTTAAAAAGGCCGTTTTTATCCGAGGAAACCTATGTARCCCCTTAAGTTATTTCGCAGAGTTTATCCTGGCATCAAAGGCAGCGATAAATGTTTTTTTGCGATAAACGAAAACTGCYAAAAATCGGCTATCAGAAGCGTTTTGAGCTTACTAGATACAATATCAATTCTTGCACTTCGCTGGGTACGTCGAACCTTTACACGTTCTTTCAAGTTCAGTTTGGCAAAAGCTGAGCACTTGAGCAGAAAGTGCCTAGATGATTCTCCATCGTCTTTCTTCATACATTTTTGACAAGTAGCACCGCGTGTCAATCTATTGAACAGTCTAGTTTAAATACCTACAATGCGTTGAGGTTCATTTCGCAGAGCAAGTATTACTGGGATCCTCTTAAAAATTCTCGTCCTGATCCATTAACACTAGCCGAGCTCACGGGAGGTTTATGGGTTCAGTGCTTGAATGCAAGATGATAACGCATTACCAACTAACTTCTGATCGGATGAAATATACCCTAACTGTAATGTTTTGCGAGAACACTTTTTTATGCAAATATTTTCTAAAGCTTCTGTCCGCACGGAYGTAAGACATTTCCGGAAAGTTCAGTGCCCTGAATATTTCAAGCTAGTAGCCTTTTCGCACAGGAGCTATTGATCATTTAATCGATCTTTCCTGGTTTATTTCGCTAATTTAGATCTATTTATCATAAAAACAACAAAATATTATTTTACTAATTTAAATCAAGTTACAATTTCAATGTAATTCTGGGGGTTGTTGTCCACACTGTCTGCTTCATTGTACTTAACTTTGCGGGTTATTGTCTAGGCTGTAAAATTGGTTGTGTGCATTGATGAAAAAGCAATGATCAATTTTAAGTATTAGAAAATTGAAGAAGACAAGAAGTGTAACTGCTGAGCGAAAGGCTAAAACTGGTTTCTAAAATCTAAAATAAATTAATATGGCTATGCGAGAAAGCTATAGGGCTTCAATTGTATGAACTATGCCAGGTTAAAAAATTTCTACTAATAAGCGAAGTATCCTATAATAGTATATCAAATAAAAACTCAGATTTTAATTGATACCAACAATAATTTCAAATAGAACATTTTGGAGTTCTGCGATTACTTATATGATAGAAAACCTTATGCTATGAATGCAATCTTCTCAATACTCGATGTGAGAATATTTATCAAAAACCCTTCCAAGAGACGAACAAGTCACTAAACTGTCTCGTAGTTAACTTTTGACGCCAATAAATATTTTCAGAAAGGAAATCGTGAACTGAAATCAAATGCTTATATTCAGCTCTAAAGCGGTGACATTGAATAAAAAATTCTGTTTCTTCCCAGAAATATGCTTCAATCAACGATTCAATGACTTATCTAACAACTCTGGTACGCTTTCTCCAGCAGAGGTGGAAGCTCGAACACGGTAATGAGGGGACGTAATTTAATCAGCAAAATATTTTCAAAACAATAGCAACGAAGCCACCCACAAACTAACACAAATTATGTGAATTTGTGCTAGTGTGGCAAGTGCAGGGTAGAAATATGTCAACGCTATATGAACTTAACAAGCAACATTGTTAGAATGAATTGAATAGTAAATGAGCTCGTGGCTATGGCGAGAATGACAAACGTGTCGACAGTGTTAAAATTTATTCCTCACACACATACATACATACTACATATTTACTATATGTATGTGTATATATGTGCGGACATTTCTAAAAGTTTATGCGTGTAGTTGTGTTGGTTTAGCAAAAACAAAATCAATATCGATTGCTGCAAGTAAATTGTTGTTGTTATTAGGTAGTCAACGGTGGTTTTGGTAATAACAATTTTCGTAATGATTGCGTTGCGGTTGAAATTCCAATGAGTTTTTGGCAAAACACCGTGCCCTCTTCCCTCTATACATATACATACATACGTATATCACACTTGTGTAGAGTAACGCTGTAAGCACTATTTATGAGGCTGAGAGATTGCACAAGTGTACATTTGTGCTTATATAAATAACTTAGTAAGCATGTTAATCCGTGTGCTGAATATATTTGCAGATTTGCTGAGGTTAAAATTGGATTGAAATTGGTTTAGCCTTTGGTGTTTTGGGCTTGACAAATATTAGTTATTAAACTTTTGCTAAAATAACTGCATGTTACTAACCTAAAAGTTGACAATAAATAATTTCATGTTGATGGTTTAAATGAGGAAATTCCTGTTTTGATTGACTTTTGTGAAAAAAATGGTTTTTACAATACAAAAAAAAAAAAAAAAAAAAAAAAAAAAAAAAAAAAAAAAAAAAAAAAAAAAAAAAAAAAAAAAAAAAAAAAAAAAAAAAAATTAACAAATATTGCGTAGTCGAAAAAGTGTTTTTATCGTATTTTGTCAATAGATGTTATTGCAGTCGTATATCTCCAGTACTACCAACCTTATTGTGTCATATTATATAATAGTGGAAAAATGGTATTCTAAGCTTCATTCAACCACCAAAAAATTAAATTCGGGTAAGTTACAGAAGGTTATGTTCAAAAATTAGGAAAATAGGGAAGAATGCCACGCAAGCCACCAATGAAACTTGTGAAGTTTACGGAGACGATGCTGTATTAGTTCTTGTAGCACAACAATGGTTTGCTCGCTTCCGTTCTAGAAATTACGATGTGCAAGATGCACCTCGCTCTGGTCTCTGGTCGACCTCTCGTTAAAAAAGTCGATGAAATTATGACAAAGATCTACCAGAGCCATTCAATGTGCAGCCATGGCATCGCTAAAAAACTTAACATTCATCATCAAATGGTTTTGAAGCATTTAAAAAAGTCTGGCTACAAAATGAAGCTAGATGTTTGGTTACCACATGAATTGTTTGTGAAACATTTAATGAACCGAATAGCTGCGATTCTTTGCTAAAACGAAATGAAATCTAACCATTTCTGAAACGAACAGCAGATCAAATACGACAATAATGTGTAAAAAAAACAAAAAACATGGTCCAAGCGTGGTGAAACTCAACAAATGGTCGCATAGCCAAGATTAATGCCACAAAAGGTTATCCTGAGTGTTTGGTGGGATTGGAAAGAAATCTAATACTATGAGCTGACCCAGCCTAGTCGAACGGTTGATTCTGCATTTTACTGTCAACAACTGATGAGATTGAAGCAAGCAATCGAAAACAACGGCCACAACTGGTCAACAGAAAGGGCTTTGTCTTCCATCAGGACAACGCTAGACCGCACACCTTTTTGATGGCTCGGCAAAAACTGCGAGAGCTTGGCTGGGAAGTTTTGATGTATCCACCATATAGCCCTGCCCTTGCACTATCGGACCACCATTTGCTTCGGTTATCAGAACTCTCTTAATGGAGTAAAGTTGGCTTCAAAGGAAGCCTGTGAAAATTACATGTCGCGGTTTTTCGACGAGAAACCAGAAAAATTTTACACTGATGGAATAATGTCTCTAGCGGGAAAGAGGCAAAAAGTGGTCGACCAAAATGGTAAATATTTATTTCATTAAAGTTCATTATAAATATAAAAAAAAAAAAATTGTAATTGATTAATGCGAAACTAGTTTTTCGGCTACCTAATATATCATTTGTAGGATCTCCAAAGTTTTCTTGTGGGTTCAAAAAACGCCATGGCAAACGAATTAAAGCTGTCTTCGATACAAAGATAAATATTAATGACAATCAGTAACTATTTATGTCCCCATATAGATCATCCTAAATGTAGGCAACATTTGCCATTTTCTTGAAGAACAAGCATGAAATTGTGAGTTGAAAGTTTGCTTTAAAATAAGTTGTCTATGAAAAATTTAATATTTTTAAAACAAAATATGTATGGTTAATCATCAAGTTCTTGAAGTAAGTGGTATGTACAGATACGGGACAGTAGAAGTCATATTTAGTGTTTTATAAAGTGAAAGCCTTACCCTAACAACTCTATGAACATTTAACTCCGTGTTATATTCATAATTTTGTAAAAAAAATTTATCAAAATAAAGGTCCCCGTAACGAGGCTGGATTAGCATGAATATTAGTGAAATATAATTTTAAATTTACCAAACATTTTAGCTTCAAATCAAAAAGAATTTTAAGAAAATTCTCCAAAAAAGTTATCTAAATAACAATTTACGCTGCCAAGTTATTTAAAAACATTTACTATAATTCTGGAAAAAATTATATTCCTTATTTCAGTTAAATAAATCTTGTCAAATCGTTTAGTTTTTGGCAGCAACGCGCAAGCAAATGTTTTTATTTATTTGTTCATCTGTTCATCTGCTCAATGTGCGGTCACACACCCATATAAGTATAACTAACTCCAACATGCAGCAGCGTGGTTTATCTAACATTGTTGTTCTTTTCTAAACGCTGAACACATTTCAATTGCAACAAAATGGCATAACGGCAACGGATGCAAGGTTATGAGTACATATATATATATATAGACGTACATAAATATTAAATATATGTGCAACGTTGCCAGCTTACCTGTCTTTATCTGATGATTTATAGCCGGAACTACCTGTAAGCAGAAATAAAATAGTTAGCAAAAAATGTGAGAAAAACTATTGAAAATATTAAAACGCAGCATCGAAAGAGAGCAAAGCAAGTGAGAGAAAAGGAATATGTAAACATGTATTTTATTACGGATATTTGCATACAAAGTCCAAGTGTTAGGTTAAGGGGGAAAGTACTTTTTATATATGTAAGTATGTATATTAGGGAACCTATTAAATGAAAATACTAAGTTCATAGTAAGTAATACTCGTCTCGTTTTAGTCAATATCGATTCATTTTCGGTAAAAAGTCAAGTATAGGTTCTGGGGATATTTTCGGTAAAATGTCATGTTCTGGAGTCCACTTATTCGGTTTGGTTTCACTTATACAATTTTTAGTCATAAGATGGTATACAGCAAAGGCATTATTCGAGCAAAGTTTTATTTCGTAATATTGATTGCTTCATTATTTTACCCTGAACAGGGTATATTAGGTTTGTCACGAAGTTTGTAACAGCCAGAAGGAAGTCTCGGAGACCCTACAAAGTATATGTATATATAAAAGATCAGTACGTTGATTTGAGTTGATTTAGCTATGTCCGTCTGTCTATCCGTCCGACTATCTGTCTGTCCGTCTGCCTGTATATATACGAACTAGTCACTCAGTTTTAAAGATATCGTTTTGAAATTTTGCAAACGTCATATTCTCTTCAAGAAGCTGCTCATTTGTCGGAACTGCCGATATCGGACCACTATAACATGTAGCTGCCATACAAACTGAGTGATCGGAATAAAATGTTGGTATGGTAAACTTATGCATTTGATAAGATATATTCACGAAATTTGGAATAAATTATTTTCTAAAGCGCCAATGTAATCTCCGCAGAAATTGTTCAGATCGGTTAACTATAGCATATAGCTGCCATACAAAGTAAATGATCGGAATCAAATGCTTGCATGGGGAATTTCCTCATTTGACGATACATCTTCATGAAATTTGGTTTGACTTATTGTTCATAAAAATAATTTAATATAAAAAGATTTTTTTTTAGATTAGCACATAGCTGCCATACAAACCGAACGATCGGAATCAAGTGCTTTTATGGAAAACTTTCGCATTTGATGTGATATCTTCACGAAATTTGACATGGATTACGGTTTACGGTAACAATTTAATCTCCAAAAAAATTGTTCGAATGGGATTACTATAGCATATAGCTTCCTTATAAACTGAACACATAGTCACTAAAAGAACGCCACCTGTGAAGGGTATATTCGGTGCAGCCGAAGTTAATATTTTTTCTTGTTTGTATAGCGCATAGTGAAAGAATCACAAGGAATTTAAAATTGTGTTATGGTGGTTGTAGTCCGATTTCGAACATCTTCGCACTGAGACATGAAAATGGGAAAAGAATATCATGTACAAAATTTTGTCGAAATGGATCGGTCGGGACCCGAGTTCTTATGGCTCGTTGTTAAGGCAGGTAGTTCTATGTAATGTAACGAGCTTCAATTTATATGCAATGGTCTCCACCTCAATATAGCGATATTAAATAATTAAAGAATGTTTCATGTTATTAAAAAAAAAAATAAGATTTTAGTACTGTGATCAAATTGAAAGGTGAATTTTGTCCATTTCATCTCCTTCAAAGTAATCCCCTCACGCTGCAATACACTTATGTCAACGAATTTTCCAGTCATCATAGCCAATTGGAAAAATTCTCCGTCTTGATGGCCATCAGAGCCTTCTTCGATTCAGCTTTTATATCCGCAATTGAGTCAAAACGGTGTCCTCTGAGTGGTCGTCATGTGAGTGCTGACTAGCCAGAAGTTACACGAAGGTAAATCTGCCGAATGCGGTGGTTGTGGCACGATATCAGTTGAAAATGTGACACTTATTTGCTCAGTAAATTCAGACATTCTAAAAATAATAATTATCTTTTTTATATATGCGAATAGTCCCACAGTTCTTTAGATTTTAGAGGCTGCTTATTTATCGAAAACGCCGATATTGGACCACAATAGCACATATGTAGTTACCATACAAACCAAGCGCTTGGAAAACTTTTTTATTTCACGCGATAACTTCATAGTATGGAAGTATTTACAAAAAAACAAAAATGAAAAATATTGGGAAAATTGGTATACCACTTATTTTATTATTTTTGAGGACCATCCTAATATTCAGATTTAATACTTTTATCGTAGGAAAAATTACTTTTCGAAAAAACTTGTAAAAATTAGTTATTATCTGTCGTTGACTTACTCACACTCGTATGTGTGCAATTGTAAGGTACATATGCATATGTGTATGTGAGTATATATATAGCGGTGGTTTTGCGTTAGCTTATCCCTGATGATAGATTAGTGTAGCGCAGTCAGCTATGTTGGAAAAATTTTGAGCATCACAGCTGATGCTTCTTTCTTACATACATGCATGTACTTAAATACATATATGCTTACATACATACATATATGCCTATATACAGTAATTCTTATATATGTACATATATACTTGTGCTACCAGAACAAATACTACGAAATGGAATTTGTGCGGAGGCATACCCGAGTAACAGCAGACTTTGACACATGTTTCAACAGCTGAGTTTTGAGTTGTGGCATTGCACGGAAAACTATTTCCTGAATTAAGCATGTTATTGTACACAGTTTTTGGTGGATAAATTAAATTCGACAAGCGCAGTAGTCAATGACGTAGGCATGAAATACAATGGTTCTGTATCTATGTACTCACATACATACATATATGTATACCCATGAACTTGTAGCTATTTTCACGGATATTATTTGTAGCTTTGAAAGTTTGGAGGCTTTTGTGGAAACGCCATTGCGCTAATTGACAGGTTGATTGACAGTTAAGGAATTAGTGTTGCCACCTTGATCGATATGGTACACAGGGGACTCCAAATTCTAGATTTGCAGCCGTTTTAAGCGCATAGAACAACTTAAGCTGCTTTCACTTTTAATAATACAAAATCGTATACAATAGCGATTAGTTTGGAATGAGCTATTTACATATCTTATTTTATTTACGTATCTTAAAAAAAAAAAAAAAAAAAAAAAAAAAAAAAAAAAAAAAAAAAAAAAAAAAAAAAAAAAAAAAAAAAAAAAAAAAAAAAAACACTCTTAAATTCGAAAAAAAATTTTTTTTTTAAGTTTAAGATTTAATCAAAGGATAGTCTTTGCAAACTTGGTTGAAACGGTTCTCTATACAAATGTCTTCAGTGTTGCGATAAGTGCTCAGGGCTTGAAGAAGAACGCTTACATTTCATCAAGTTTGAATTCCAATTTGAATTTTTTCTGACGTTAAAGACGATCAATGTTTCTTAGATTATAATTTTTTGGTGTTATTGGATTTAAACTAACGCCCACACCGATTTCATTCATATTTAGTGATAAACCATATAATTTTTAAAATTAAAAAATAGTTTGAAGTCAACTGGAAGAATGGAAGTGAGATTCTCAGGTAGATGAGGGTTAATATTTGGATCCAATTTTACACATATTGACATGTTTCAAATACTTTATTTCCACGAAAAGCCTCTTTTTGAATATAATTAATGTACCTCATGACATATTCAAGAAAAAATCAGCCACAGGTACTGAGATCCAGGTATTCGGTATAAAGAGGCTTGAAAAGTTTATGGCCTAAATTCAAATATGACTGACTTAACTTTAGTACTGTGTGCGATGTGTAAACTAAAGTTATTACCGGACGTGACCACGCCCACTTAAACTTTTTAAATTGTCTATGCTACTCCATACTGTATGATCACTCCCAAATTAGAGTTGACTATCTTAACTTGTGACTTACAGCTTCTTATAGTTTTTTGCTTAATATCCATGGCGTGGCTATGGTCTAATTCTGCCCATCTGCAATACTAACCTCTGTTTAGTGCCAAGAAACTATACGTAGTGTTACATCAAGATATCTTGACTCAAGCTATTGCTTGCCCAAAAAGACGGAGTACGGACCACGTGAATAACCCAAAATTCTACTCCGTCAACGAAAATTGAACATTTTCGGGAAAGCTGACAATTGAAAAATATGAAAAGAGTGTATTGAATAAATATTTTATTGAAGTTTGGGTGCATGAAAACTTTGTCTAAAGTGAGTGACATGCGAGCTCAGAATTACGCTTTTAATAGCAGTTTATTTGGAAGCAAAACACTAATTGTTCTAAAAAAGGGTACACAAAAGTTTTAGAACCATTTTAACCACGGAATAACCTTCGATTTTAAATAAGGAAATTTTACGATATTTTCAGGCAAATAGCAAAATTCTCTGGAATAGAAATTGAAACATGAGGTACTCAAATTTCTATTAACAATTCATAAGCTACGCGCGATTTGTTCGAACTTTGCTTTTAAAGTCCACAATTTAATTTCATTATATAAAGTTGTAAATCAAATAAACACTTCCAATAGTTTGTGGCAGCTTGTCATTGCAACGAGGTCAATGACCGCAAAATGCCGCCACGCCAACAGCTGCCATGGTCGTCTTGGCGTGCGCGATAAGAGCAACGGCAATTGACGCAGTGACTGGACGTTACAACGCACTAAAATGGCGATGATAGGAGTACCGACGACGACAACGGCTACAACGATAAGCGGAAACGGAAATGGCGAATGACGGTATGGCGAATGGCTGCAGCATAGCCGCAAGCGAAAGCGGATACGCTCTGACGACGCAAACAAAACAATACGAAGCAGCTGAACGGAGGTGACATAAGGAAGTGCAACGACAACAACAACAATTAAAATTTTTTAAAGAGCCTGCCTGTTATAATGACGACTACAAAGGCACCATAAGCGCAATGGCACCATTGGCACCGCAACAAATGGTGGACAGCGAATGACCGAACGCTGGGCGTAAGCGCAAATTTTCGCTCTTTTCTTTGTTAACGGCGCGGCGCATAATTTCCCTTTACTAGCTGCGGGCAATTTTCTTTTTATTTAATGTGACTGAAGAGGTATTAATGAAAATTTTATGGCACAATGCATTGTTCTTCTGTCTTTGTTGTGAGCATTTTTTTACCTTTTATACTTTATTGTTTATTTTATTATTTATTTTCGATATTTTTGTTTTTATGCCCTGAACAGGGTAGATTAAGTTTGCTGCGTAGTTTGTAATACTCAGAAAGAAACGTAGAGAACCCAATAAAGTACATAGTTATAAGAAAAACTAGCGTAATATTTGCACACGACCTTTTCTGTCCAAGAATCTGCTCATTTGTCAAAACTGCTGATATCACTTCACTATGCTACATATATACTATACATAGCTACCATACAAACTGACCAATCGAAACTGAGTTCTTGTATGAAAAATCGTTTTATTTGACAAGAAATCTTCTTGAAATTTTGCATAGATTATAATCCAGGGCAGCGTTACAATTTCCGTACAAATTGTTCGGATTGGACCACTATAGCATTTAGCTGCCATACAAACTGACCAATCAACATCAAGCTCTTATATGGAGAACTTTTTTGTTTGACAAAATATCTTCGCGATATTTGGCAAACATTGTTTTCTAAACCAATGGTATAATATCTGAACAAATTGTTCAATTCGGACTTTTATAGCATTTAGCTGTCATACAAACTGACCAATCAAAACTAAGTTTTTGTATGGAGAACTTCTTTATTTGACAAAATATCTTCACAAAATTTGACAGAGATAATTTTTCAAACCAGCGCTATAATAATCCAAACAATTTTTTTAGATCAGACCACTATAAAATATAGCTGCCATATAAACTGACCGATTAAAATTAAGTTTTTCTATGCAACACTTTTTTATTTGGCAAAATGATTGAACAAAATCAAAATATAAATGTTTTTTATACCTTTTTATGCTATACAAAAACACAACAATGAAAGGTATTGAAGCACATGCTTATTTTTATTTACTTTTTTGAACATTTTTATTTCATATTTTGGGGCTGTACAAAGCATACGTGTGTGTGTGTGTGTGCGTAACACAATAGCAGCAATGGGTGTCTGGGGTACCGTAAAGCACACACTAAAGTTCGCTGTGAAATGAAAGCTTAGTTACCGGAAAAGTTGATTTTTAAACAAGTTTTCGCCTGCGCATTTCAAATATTTTTGTTGTTGCTTTGGCTATGTTCATGCCTCAGCCTTTTCCTTTCAAATATCATTATTTTGCATTTTTGCTAGCATTGTTGTTGTGTGCGGCGTTGTTTTTGTAATTAGCGCCAACACAACCGGAGGCAGTGCAAATGGCAGCAAAAGCAAAGTACCGGAAAAATAACGGACAGTGTGCGGCGAGCAAGTGAAATCAGCATAACGGTTGGCATAAGTTCATATGATTGTTGTTGTTGTTGTTGTTGTTGTTTTATTTTTGSTTCTGCCACGCGTACATCTAACTGTTTAAATAGGATTGCGATGCTTTAAGGTTGCTCTTCCCTTGCTGTTGCTATTCTACAACAGTTGTTGTTTTTGTTTTTGCATTTAGCGCCATCGTGCAAGTAATTAATAAAACGTATTTGTGCTGTTAATTGTTTGTGCTAATGTTAATTCCGTTATTCGCATTTTTTCGCTTTACACTCAATTATTGTTGCTGTTGCTTTTCTTCTGCTCCTTTCGCATTCTCACTCAGCATTCATTTGCACGCGCCAAAACCCCTCACATTCATTGCGAACATTGCGCTGCATTTTTGAATGCCATTTCGAATGTTATTTTCAGAGGCATTTACATTTGATTTCTCTCTTTTTCGCTCTTTTTCCGCTTACAAGCAGTTCATTAATGAAGAAATGAGCAAAAAGTCGCAAATAAATAACGGTAACAACAAGCAAAACTGTAATCAACAGCGCATAACCAACCGTTGGCGAGTGTAAACTTGAAAACTTTTAATAAATGATTGTTGTAAATTTGGTTTTCACAACAAAAGCTTATAGAACGTGATATACTGATTGCTTGTTGGGGGTGAACCCGCAATTTAAAGCTAAATTTTCAATATAACCAGAGTGAAAAACTGCTCGTAATTGAAATTTGGAATTCGAACTTCAATGCGACCCTGCATCAGTAATCGTCATTACATAACTAATGGTTGTATATAAGCATACTAAAGAGGGATTAGTCATGGGTAGAACTTCACAAAAGTGAGGAAAGTTCTCTGAGTGTCATTCACTTGTGCCCAGAAACGATTTTTTTTATATATGGCTCAAGCAGCTTACGATTTCCGGCCTTAGACCAATTATTCTCTGGGTAACCACAGTAAATACGTTTGAAGGCAAGCTGGGTTTGGGACCCGACACGTGATAATTATGAAAACAGTTTTCTTAGTGAGAATGTGTGAAGTAGTTTGAAATTGAGATCAAAATTGAGCTTTGATTAAGCCAAGATACGCACCATCGAAATAAAAGGTACATGCTTAAAATTATTATCACTGTGCATAATTTGGATATAATAAGCGCTTTGATATTGGGAAGCAATTTCGCTATTATTTTGAATAGTATATTTTAGGTAATGACGACAATGTAAAAATTATATGAATGAGGATATACAAGGTGAGTTCCAAAGCAAATAGGAATCTAGCGCCTCCAGGTGGGGCTGTCTATATGTCTGCAGGTGCGGTAGAATCTGCTATCTTTATCATTAATTCTTTAATTGGAAGTGCAGTTATTGCGTTCGAAGTGTCAGTATGTTTGTGTTAACGGTGCGAAAATGAGCTTCGAACAAAGAGCCAACATTAAATTTTGTTTTAAAATTGGTAAAACTTTTACCGAAACGTTTCAATTGATGAAACAAGTTTATGGCGATGATTGCCTATACCGTAGCAGAGTGCATGAGTAGTTTTAATATTTTCAAAGTTGTCGTGAGGCATACATATATTAGGTTGTCAAAAAAGTCTTGCAGCATTTTTGCGGTGTTTTTATTGAATGTTCAATCGTTCATAAAATTTTTTTTGATGACTCATGCCCAGCTCTTGATCGATGCTACGGCTTGCAATTTTCGACGACAGGCCTTCTGGAGCGTGGCGCATCTTCGACCACCTGTACACCAGAACGAAAACGTTGAAACCATCGTTGTGCGGTGGAAATGGAAACTGTATCGGGTCCATAAACTGCACACATTTTATTGGCGGCTTGAGATGCATTTTTGCCTTTATCGTAGTAGTACTGTAAAATATACCGTATTTTCTCTTTATTTTGCTCCATGTTTGCGACGCTATAACTCACGAACGACTTAAAAGAAACGACAATCAATCAAACACGTGTTAGCGCGTAAAATGAGCTTTCCAAAAAGGTATAGCATGACCCGATGCGACGAATAAAACTAGCACTACGCGCTCTCAGCGCCAACTAGCGAAAATACCGCAAGACTTGTTTGACAACCTAATATGACGATCAACATGTGGGGCAATCAAAATCCGAGATCATCCATTGAAACTGTGCATGAATTCATGAAAAATCAGCAAAAATCATCATTGAAATTTTTGGAAATGGAATTGAATATCTCAAAAACATATCCAAACATTTGGGCTTACGAAAGGTGTGTGCACGATTTGTTCCGCACAAATTGACTGACGACCAAAAATTGCTCAGAATCCAACATTCTAAGGCCGATTATTTAACCAAAAATCACATTTTAACCATTAACCACTCCCCGTATTCACCATGCGGCTTCTTCCAAGATTTTGGACCGTCCAGAAAGCTATATTGAAGCAGAAGGACTAAAAAAAATTGATTTCGCCGAAAATACTATTTGTTCTGCTTTTTTAAGGCCTGTTCACTTTGGAACCCACCTTGTATTATTAAATTTTTTTCCCCTGAAGTGCGGCTTCGTTCAGGTGGTATGCATCCACTACGATTGCAAATTTGCTACGCAGGCCTTGAGCTCGTTGACGGTGCGCTTAAAGCTAGTCAACTTATATTAAACTACACATTAAACTTGTCTAAGTGCTTGGCCACAGCGAAATCGTGGAACATTAAAAGTTCAATTAACTGCAATCTATTGGCAAGGCTGTCAGCGGCGCAATTCTAGGTGTCCGAATTGACTGACACTGTTCCATTAGGCAACGAAGCTAAATATATTGAAAGACGCAAATTGTCAATGTTGCAATGAGAAAGATGAGGTGAAAATATCTACATAGTTTCTACTCCACTCTTGAGCTTACGACAGATTAAAGTCAAAGCATCTCGTTTGCCATACTTTGTCTGAACCGTCGAGTTCTCTGAATTTGATATTAGCGGCCTAAACAAATTTACGGTTGGCTCTAAGTGTTTTGACGGCCTCTTTAATTCGTAACTAGGAGTTCTGGTCATCACAAGGACAGGCATCTCTGGCCATCAAAATAGGATTATTCGTGGTGTCAAGAAAAATAGGTGGATTTGCATTAACTTTATTAATGCATCTCAAAGTAAAACAGTTATTTCTCTGCATTTCGAAGTTAGCCCCCGAATTTCGAAATTAAATGTATAGAAAATATCATTGTTTTCATTTATTTATCAAATAATATCCAGAATATTATAGGTATAGTATTGTGTATAATGAAAAAGTCTGTATATTCCCCACTTATTCTGCAGATGCATTACTGTGGGGGGCTCCAGCACCAAAATGCAGTGATTTATTTTAATTTACAACACTTAAATGAAATGCTTTCGAAGGTGCCAAGGACAGCGGAATATAAGTATTTAATAATTAAAGGCATCTACCAAAATAATATGTCTGGAAATTATTTCTTTTGAGTGAAGAAAATTTGTTTGTTTCCTTTTACTCCGCATATGATTAATTAATCTGTTCTACTTATGCGCGTGTAAGGAGCATTTTAATTAAAAATACTTGGAATACTTGAGAGCGAAGTGGGAAATGGCAAAAATGGCAATTGGCGTTGCAGCAAGGAATCAATGCGCCGATGCAGCAAAAAATGCACAGAAATGCACGCTTGCACATAATTATTTCTTGTTGAGGGCGTTCGCATCGCGGGGACCTGTGTCAAGATTTAAACAGCGAAAAATGTTAATTAAATGTGTGTGAGTGAAGTGAAGACATACACAGGCACAGACACAGGTTGTTAACAAAATGTTTTATTTTATGTATATTTGTGTGTGTGTGTGTGAATGTGTGTTATGATGTACTTAATGTGTGGCACAGCATTTCAGATATTTTTGTATGCATAGTTTATAGTTAACTACATACATATATACACCTCATACATGTTTGTATAAGTGTGACTGTAGTAAAAATGCTTGTTAAAATAGCGCAGCTCTTTGCATTGCTGGGCAGCATAAGTACTTACCTTTGAAGCAGCATTTTTTGCTGCGCACCGCATAAATGCAGAGACAGATTAATATGAGTATGGCGGCTAGGCAGCCGCCAGCGATGCCGAGCAAATAGCTCATCTCCAGTGGTTCTGTTGTGTTGATTGGTTGGTTGGCGGGCATAAGCGTTGGCGATGACCAAGATAGCGCCATCATGGCAGCAATAGCAGGTATGCGTTGTTGATTATTTTGTTGTTGTTTGTTTTGTTTTCCACATTTATAATGACGCAAGTGTGTTTGGCAACGGTAAATGTCCAAAAGCGTTTTTCAGGAGAAATTTGCAGCATTACGGTAATTTTAATGTATATTTTTAGTGGTGTTGTTGTTGTTATTGATAGTTTTCATTGTGGTTATCGCGGATGTCGGTATTCATTTATTTATTTAATGTATATTTCAGTTGAAAATTAAAATTGTATTCCACATAGTCCCGATTAACAGCGTAGAGGATGAGGAAGAATGCGTGCGCGAAAAGTAAAAATAAAATTTTTTATTAAAATTGTTGAAATTAAAATAAAAAATTACAAGAAAAACTATTGATATTTGTTATTTATGTGGTGAAAGGTAGATGAGAGATAAAAGAAAAGTGCTAGCTACTATAGTTTTTCATGCAAAATGTTGCTCATACGCAGCGACATTGAAAAGCAAGCTCAAGGGAAAATATAAATTTTTTACTTAATCAAATTAGTTGGATTGTACGCTATTCGATATTTGGGTTTGGTTGTGAAAAATAAACAAAATATAGGCATGCAAAATATTACTCATACGCCATGGTAAACAATTTTATTAGCAAAGGTGTTCCTATTTGCGTTTATATATAAAATATTTACTTCGTTGCTAAAAGTTGAGAAATTAGAAATTTTTGTATTCTGTTGATATTTAAAAAAACTGAAAAATCAAAGAATTTAGAAAAGTTGGCAAATCAAATATTGCCCGTACGCCCCGTTGAGTTTGATTGCAGGAATTGTTTTAGCAGCTTATGTTTAAATTGCAACTATCATTCGAATTTGTAAGCCATCAGTTTTTTTAAATTATTTTTTTACGATAAGAAAACTAGATGTCTTCTAAAATGGAAAACAACGTATCATCAACACAAAAAAAAAAAAAAAAAAAAAAAAAAAAAAAAAAAAAAAAAAAAAAAAAAACAAAAAAAAGTTGTCAAAAAAAAAAAAAAAATCGGAATCGAAATCGAGTTGTTTATTGCTTACGATTGCTTACTACATCATATTATTTAGTTGTAGAATAACATGTTCAGCTTTTGCTGCTGGATATAACTAGTGCATAACGATTTTATAACCATATGTATAACCATTTTATAACCAAAACCCAAATTTGGTTTCAATTTAAGTGCTTTCCATCAAATCGTTTTTCCTTCGCCCGTACACTTATGAAAAGTAATGTTACGTTTGTATTTTAGGTGACGATATATTAAGTAGACTAAAAATTACTCATACGCCTTGCTGGCATTTTAATAAGGTTTTTGACCATATGTTTTACACGGTATTGTTATTTCTTTTAGTTTTTTCGTTTTCAGCTAAACAAATGTGTTTACTGATTTATGCTCTTCAGTAAATTATATAAACATTTTTTATGACAGCTTTCGACTGAATTGTTTAACATGCAAAATGTTACTCATACGCCTGTGCGAACCCTTTTATATGAAGCTTTGGTGTTAGCAGAGTTTTAATTTTTTTTAATCAATCAGTCAAAAGATATCAAATTTTACAATTAGATAACAAAAAATAAACAAGGAAAACCGTTACTTCTTCTGAACCCAAGTTATAACACTCTTTACAGGTGCAATTCGCATAATACCTAATACTAAGTATAATATGTGTGTAACTAAATCTAAAATATTTAACGGTCAACGAAAAACATTTTCTAGTTCTTTATAGCCACATTGTGGGACAAAAATTTCCTTCAAATCGAATTAAGGTTACCTAATAAGGAAAAAAATCTTCAGTGAACTTCTTTTTTTGGATTTTGAACGACAGTTTGTATGGCAACTATATGTTATAGTGATCCGATTTGAACAATATTAGCAGAGATTGTAGCTTTGCCAAAGATAAAAACTGTGGTAAATTTGGTGAAGATATCTTATCGAATCAAAAAGTTTTCCGTACAAGGTTTTGCATTTGAGCCTTCAGTTTGTATGGAAGCTATATCTTACAGTTATCCGATCTGAACAATATGTCCGAAACATTATAGCATTGTATTAGGAAATAATCCACGATAAATTTTGTAAAGATTTCTCTGCCGCTAAAAAAGTTTTCCAAACAAGGACTTGACTTTCAACGATCAGTTTGTATGACAGCTATATCTTGTGATGATCTAATATTAACGATTTTGACAAATGAGCAGGACATTGCCGAAAAAAGAACGTGTGCGAAATTTCAGATCGATAGCTCAATAACTGAGGGATTAGCTCGCGTATATACTGAGTATCGCTCATACGCCCCGACATCCTAATAATTGCTATTGTGATAAAGCTCCGTTCCACTCACGCGCATCATAAAATATAATTGTTTTTAAGCTTTTGCACTTTGTGTTCTTCATTATTTATGCCACGTGAGAGACAGCAAGAAAGCAAGAATTATGTAAGCGTCTAAAAATTAAATTTCCTTAAATTGCATGCAATATAGTAAGAAAAAATTAACATAATTCACACCATAACCAACACAAACAGTGTAAATAAAGGCATACGATTGCATCAGCGGCAGTGTGTGGCTTGGCTTTTCGTGATGGCGAGTGGCATGATGACGCTTATCGCAAATTAAGACAAGCAAATTACAACTTAATTGTCGCCCATAAGCATAAACGTGAGCGTGTGCATTACGTTAACTGCGTAGGTGTATGTGTGTATGTGCGTTCGTTTGTATGCCTGCATGCAAAATTTTACTTAACATGCAAAAAGATAAGCGCTTATGGGTTGATATTTTTCAGCCTTCTGACTAAATGCCGCATTTCCGCCGCGGACGCCATCGCTGTGGCAGCCACACAGTCGCCGGTGTTGAATGGTGAAAATTAATTTATGCAAATTAAATGAAATTAAATTACTGCTGTAAAATGTCAATTACTAGATGTTGCTGATAAAATGTAAACAACTTTGTGATAAGCGTGTGCATGAGTAAATAGAATTAACATTGAGAGAAGGAGAGGGTTTTTACTTGTGCAGGGACATATTTTTAATAATAGTTCATAAGCTATGTGCTACAGATCGTGATGTTGGGTGGTTTCTATAGCTGATATAGACTTTTGTTTTGGAAATTTATATACCCAAACTATGAATTTCTTCATGTCGGTCAAAGCTTTTCGCTGAGGCATATAGCCAGGTCAATTACCATATTGTTAAAAAAAAAAAAAATGGTTTGGACCTTGGCTGATAAAGAAAATCTTTTCAACTAGAAAATCTAGACTGCTTTTTGCAAAAATTTCCATTTCAAAATATCCATTTAATATCCAGTTAGTCAGTCTACTTAAGCCTATGTCGCAACTACCATCATCCGGTTAAAACCTTGGCAGGACTCAGAGGCGTGGTAATTGTATATTGAAACGACTCTTTCTTTGCGCAAGTCGGCTCTGAATGCATAGCTTCATAACTGCGAGAATCAACTCTCTCTTTGGCGTCGTGTCTATGAAAAATTTGAGACCCCTTTTCGAGGGACGTTTAGAGACTCTGACCCAAACCCAATTAGCAGGGACAAGAAACAAAATGAGAAAACATAATAACCAAAAGGTGACGATGCGAAATGAAGGGAGGTCGACGCTGTTCCGCATTCTGTAATTGGCGTGAGTCCGACTATTACGGTGACGAAACCATAGCCAACTAAGCGTAGTGAAAGCACCGCTACCCCAGTCATAGAAAGTTCAGCGAATGGCTCTTCTAAAAACAATAGGTTGGGGAAGCCGGTGGAAATGTGCCGGCAAGCGAGATGGAAAGGAATCTCTACTAGACCCATATGTGTCCCTGTAAAGACAAAACACTAGCTGTTAAGCAGAAACCAGCATGGTTCAATAGCGCTTGGCTGGTTCGACTGCAGCAAGGAAGATGGTGCCCTCTCCCAAGAAGAATATCTTCAATATCAGTGGTTATGGCTATTTACGCAGATCAGATCTTAGATCTCAGATTTATCAGATGGAACAATGGGCCAATCCCAAAGTGTAGTAGTGGCGGATGGCTCATCAGATGTGCCGATGAATGAGCGGAGGTAATTTTTTTGTTCACCTTTTGTAAAGTTTTTTTGTTTTGATTTACAATCTGGATGACATATTTTAATATTTCTAAGATATGACTACTCCGGAAAGATCAAAAGTGATTGGAAACCAGTATAATATTATTTTTTTTACAGCTACTAAAGCGGCGTCAATTGAGTTCATATTACAATGTCCTGAAGCAACTAGTATTCTTACATTGTCACTAACCAGCTCAGCCAGGACTCAGAAAGTCAATGTGGTTGGGAACTTCGCTAACTTTCATACCGTACTAAGGTTAGAAAATTCAGTGAAATTTTGACAAAAAAAAATTTGCTAAACAAAAAATTTCAATACCTAGAACTAAACAATACTTAACAACAAATACAGAATACTAACATGCATTAGTTACTACAATAGCATTAACGTGCGTGCAACATATATATACGCTTAATGTGGGATAAATAAATGGAAATCACTCTGCACCTGTAAACGTACCCTCCACATTCAAATGAATGGCATGCCGATCGGTGCCGCGCTCATTCTCCACAACTAGATAGTAGGGACGCGAATCGTGCTCATCCGTGCGTAGAATATGCAAAGTGGAGAGATAGCAATCCTCGCGTGAATCCTGCAACATATCGTCGGCGCGAAAGCGGTCTGCTGGCGGCGACAAGCAACCGAAGCAAGTCAGCGTTAAAAGTCAAGTGTTGCGATGGTGCGGTACGGCAGGGTGTGAATTTAGACAGTTTTGTTGGAAATGTGCGGTGTATACGTTTCAGTGTGTGTGTGCGTGTGCGTGTAGATGTGTGTGGGTATGTATCCAGCACACCACAGTGATTGGCATGCGTGTCAATGTCAAATGGCGAAGTGGCGTCAAGGCGATGCCGAAAGCAACGGCACCATAACGGTACAAAGAAAGCGCGCGTACATGGCAAGAGCGTTGCATGTACATGTGCCACATGCAGCACAACATTATGCAACAATTGATTGAGTTAATATCAGCGCAAGCGTTGACGCATACGCAGTTAATTGGCAGACGCATTTGGTAGCGTGGCAGCAAGTTGTTGGCCATGTTGTAATTATTGTTGTTGTGCGCAATTGTTGTTGATAGCAGGCAGCAGGCAGCAGGCAGCGGGTTATTGTTAATTACATCGTTCGCATTCGAAGCGGCGCAGTGAGTTGTCAATGTTGCACATTTTTGTAGTTGTTATTTTATTAAAGTTGTTCGTTGGTTTTTGGTTTCATGTGGCAGGTGTATTGACCGCAGCAACATACCCATTAACGCGTTCAATACATCATTAACAGTAGTGTGAAGTGCGAATAAGCATGTGTTTTTGTCAACGTGTGATTTGTTGTTGTTATTATTATTATTTTCGCAGTTTCAGTTGCAGCATGTGGCAACATGCGTTTGTTGCGTTATTTACATTCGTTATTTAACGGCCGTTGTTGTAGTTGTATCGAGTTCATTAACGACATTGTCATTACGGCGTTTTATAGCATCACCACACATAACGGCATATGAAATGAAAGAGGATCAGAAAGTTGGAAAAATATATGAGTAAATTGTTAATACACATAAATTATTTATCGTATTGTTGTATTTTGGTTTATAATAAATATTAATATTTAAATACTGGTGACAAAATTTCGAAATAAAAGTTAACGGTAATTGTTTTAAATCGCTATTTTAGCATATTCTGGAAAATTTTAAAAATTTTTTAAACTCTACAAACTCTTACGTAGACTGGGGTAGATAATTTGGACCCCTCACCAACCCCCCTCCGCAAGTTTTGACCCATCCGTAAATATGCTTACTTAACCTCTTCTCCAACGGCTTCTTTCCACCCACAACTCCCTCGTCGGTATATGGGTAGAAAAGAAACCACCAGAGTTCGGTTGGACACTCCATGCTCCATGTGATCCATTAAGAAGTTAAAGTGAATAAGGTTTTGCGAGGGTTCAGACTCGTGTTTTTTAGGAACTCAAACTCTCTGAGTCTGATGGCAGTTTTCGTAGCCATATATAATATTTTCCGGCGATGTCCAAGGTCAATATAAGCAGGTTGGCGTTAAGTGCCATGGTTGAAGTGGACCTTAGTGCATCAAATAAGCTGATGAGCGCCGCCCGTTGAACGATCTCGAGTTACTTTGCATGTGTGATATTTTATAGGGCCCCCCACCTCATAAAGACTCTATTGAATATAATGGGCTTCACTATGATGTAGTAGAGCCAGAGGACCACTTCCTGTGAGAGATCTCATCTTTTGCCGAAAGCTTCTCTACAGCAGTACAAGGCAATCGATGAATTCTTTGCTGCCTCTTCGATGTTAGGCTTCTATGAAAGGGATGAGCCCTAGATATTCCACTGGGTCTGCTAGTTGCAGGATGTCTCCCATACGCGGCAGCGGTGACACCGGAATCTTGTATCTTCTAGTGAATAAAACAATATCAGGGTTGATGGTGAGACCGTTTACAATTCGGAAACGGTGCCCAGGAACCTTCCTTTGACCATAAGCGCTACAGCGTCTGCATAAACAATCATCTTGCAGCTATAGTTTCCAAAAGCACGGCGCCAACGACCAATGGATAGGGAACTACGTCTTGTGGGGTTCCACTACTCACATTTCGTCCGGCTTTGATTCAACCCCAAAACCATCCAGAGTAGCTACGACTACTTCCGGTTGTAACAAGGTAACTTCCTACCAAATTTCGTGCAAAAAGAAAAAAAAAATTGTGCAAGATATTTGAATTTTTTACACCAATTTTGAGGTTTTGTGAAGGAAGATCTCTCTATTACCTACAACATTGCCATATAACTTTTTTCTATAGGGGTCATAGATTTGCCGGAAATCGAGTGAAACCATTCTTAACCATTAAAAATTCATGAATGCTCTTCGTCTGCCTTTCCTGACCCCAGATCGGTCGGAAACAATTTGTTTCCGATGGGTGCCAGCCAACTATGTTTTATTTAAATTTTTATCATTTTCGAGCGCTTTTCACTAGTTTATACATATATAATATATAAATGATTGGGATGACGAGAGGAGTTGAATTCCGGTTGATAGTCTGCCGGACCGTCTCTTAGTCGAACAGCGATAATTTCAATCAAAATTTAGATATATTGAAGACACTTGGTATTTGGTATGGATGAAATCAGGTGAGAGAAACACTCATACGATATATATATTGGGCACGTACTAGTTAGGTTACAAACTTATAAAAAAGTGATTATTTAACAAAAACAAAAAAAAAAAAAAAAAAAAAAAAAAAAAAAAAAAAAAAAAAAAAAAAAAAAAAAAAAAAAAAAAAAAAAAAAAAAAAAAACACGTCGAGAGCTTACCGAGAACAGTGTAAACAATGAACAAAGGGGTATCGACCACTTTTTTAAGTGAAATTCTACATTTATTTGCAAATAATAGTGCTCGCTCAACTGTACAAATGACCAAAACTCGCTCATAGCATAGCTTTGTAAGCACTTAGCTGTCAAATATGTCAAATGGACCTCGAATGTATAGTTTTGATTTTTTGTCCATCAATAAACTCATCAGCAAACTGTACTTTTTACACATTTAAATAACACTTTATGGCCTCATTTCACTCGTTTAGACCATATAAACTTTATTAAAAAGTGTGAAATTCTGTGCCAAACAATTGTAATTTTCCACAGTTTTTACATGGTCGTTTTTGTATTAACACTTTCTCTATTTTGTATTTTATTTTGACAACTACCATTCAACTGATAATTAAAAAGTTTTTGGCATGCAAAAAGAAAAAACAAAAAATTAAAAAAAAAAAAACAGTATTAATGAATTAAACTTTATGACTGCATTGCCATGGGCCTTCGGCTGAAAACTTCAGTTGTATACTGAAAGCAAAACTGTATAGTATAGACGACAACATACATGCATGCTTATAGATAAACATGCCTTGTACACAAATGTATACAATTTTAATTATGCCAACTTTCTTGCGACTTCCTGCCTGGCGATAATTAATGCCCAAAAATATTTCAAGCTCCTACGGCTATTCATTTTGTATGCAAATATGCACATTAGGGTGTCTGTTATTTTCGTGAAATTGCAGTTTTTGTCGTAAAGCAGGTTACACAAAGTAAATAAGTGATTTATTTTAAATTCATACCGTACCTAAATCATGTTTCCTTTTCCATAACTAAGAATTTTGTAATATTTTGCAAACAATTTTTTTTTATCTCCAAAGCAAATAAGTCAACAGCTTTGAAAATAGAATATTTGATACAAGATTTTAGACTATAGCAGAAGGGTCTGTATAATTGTTTCCCAAAAAACATTGTTTTGAAAGTTATATGCAATTAAAATTATACTGCATTCATGCAGTACACCATGTCGTATGATCAACATAGCACTTATAGGGCAGTTGTATATACGGTGTGTTTGTTTAAATATTTATTATTTAAATGATGATTGGAATAAAGGTGATAAGCAAAAAGATGCATAAATGAATGATAATTTAAAAATAATATTCAAATGATTATTAAAACTTAACAAAATTATGTGTTTTCAAACATTTTCTTAAAGCTACACAAAAAAGGTGCCTTTTTCGTGGTCATTACAATAGACGCTCATAAGCTTTTAGATTTTTTAAAAGAAAATAATTATTTTTTTTAACTAAAATTTTTAGTTTGTGTTACTATTTGATTTATAAGAAATAACAAGTAAGGAAGGGCTAAGTTCGGGTGTCACCGAACATTTTATAGCTGTCTCTTATACACATCTAGATGTGTATAAGAGACAGGTATGGGAGGTGGGCGTGGCTATTATCCGATTTATTCCATTTTTGAACTGTATATGGAAATGCCTAAAASCTGTCTCTTATACACATCTAGATGTGTATAAGAGACAGGTATGGGAGGTGGGCGTGGCTATTATCCGATTTATTCCATTTTTGAACTGTATATGGAAATGCCTAAAAGAAACGACTCTATACAGTTTGGTTGACTTAGCTGTAGTAGTTTTCGAGATATGTACAAAAAAGTTAGTAGGGGGCGGGGCCACGACCACTTTTCCACAAAAATTACGTCCAAATATGCCCCTCCCTAATGCGATCCTTTGTGCCAAATTTCATTTTAATATCTTTGTTTATGGCTTAGTTATGACACTTTATAGGTTTTCGGTTTCCGCCATTTTGTGGGCGTGGCAGTGGGCCGATTTTGCCCATCTTCGAACCCCTAACCCGCTTATGGAGCCACGAAATACGTGTACCAAGTTTCATCAAGATATCTCAATTTTTACTCAAGTTACAACTTGCACGGACGGACGGACAGACGGACAGACGGACGGACGGACAGACAGACATCCGGATTTCAACTCTACTCGTCACCCTGATCACTTTGGTATATATAACCCTATATCTGACTCTTTTAGTTTTAGGACTTACAAAAAACCGTTATGTGAACAAAACTATAATACTCTCTTTAGCAACTTTGTTGCGAGAGTATAACAAGTATTAAATCGAAGTCAACGAAAATTGTGTTCCCCAGTGTTATTCTCTTCTCCAACAAAACTCTAATTTTCTTCTATTGTTTCATAAGAAACATCATAACAACTTGTATCTCTGAGGAACTTTTTTCAGAGATTGAAAGCGTCATATTTAGGTGAAGATTTAGAGTGGAGGGAATGACGTAATATACATATGTATGTATATGGCGTATACAGGAAATCTAGTGAATATGCATATGAGAAATGCAGTGGATCTCAATCTTCTTACTATAAAATTATATTAATTATATAAATATTCAAAATAAGGTTGTATTTATACAACCGACATTTTATTAAGCTTAAAGCGGATTTTAAACTTCAGAGTTGTAAAGTTCCACTGACATTTGTTTGAGTTTTAAAGCATACAGCCAAAACATCAGATACTCGGATCGCACTATGGTAAGTGTGGTAAAAAATTTCAGTACAGATCATTAAGAGCGATAAAGAGGTTTATTGGACACATTTGGTAATAGACACCACAAATATAGTCTTTTTGAGGTAATTTGTGAACATTTTGTTGAAATTTCACAATTAAAATTTTGAGAATCTTAACTAAATGTAGACATAAAGTGTATAGACCAGCAATGGCCTAGCAAGTTGGGCGCAAAACTTTGCACTGTCTTTCAATGAAAAATATTCAATGTGACTAAATAAGTCATAACCTCATTTAAGAGTACATAAACGTGGCAGGAAAACGACCGGCGTACATACCTACATGCACACCTGACTAACCTGAAACGAGTTTCTAAGGCTAAGTCTATGTAAATGCACTTTGGTTCTTGAGTCCATTACCACTAAATTTTCTAATTTGCAGCGGCCAAATGGTTTGCAAAATTGCAGTTGTTTAATTTTACAATGCAACTGCCAACGGTCGTACCAGGCAGTACCAGGTTGCAGGTTGCTGATGAAAAATTATGAAATCAAAATCTTTACATTTTCCAATGCGTCTTGCGTCAGCAGCCAAGCTCATGTGATTTTTGTATGAATATAACGAGTGAGAAAGAGGGTGCAAAATTCTGCCAGTGCCGAGTATAATGTTATGACATAGCAGAATGCACAAGCTGTACGAGTGACTGCAGTAGGCCGTTGCACTGACTCGTTGCATAACTCTTTCCATTTTATGACGGCCAATGGCATATCACCTCGTTTGTGTTCTTTCAAAATGGCAAGCCAAAGAGTTTCTGAAGTCTCAGTCGAAAAGGCGAGCTTAGTTTTAGTTGATTATGTGTCTATTCAGTCAGTTTTTCGTAGCTGCATGCTTGTGTGTTTTGTAAGTGTGATAGTGTTGCTATTTTTGTTCTGGGATTTCGACATGCAATCGATTTCAGAATTTTGGTGCTCTATTTCAAGCATATTAAATGGTGTGCAAAGGCGTTTTGCTATTTTAAGAATTTGCTGCTGATTATTTGCACTAAGAACTTTGAGAATGAGTGTCTTAATAGCTTTAAGACTATGCCACAGAATATGGTATGTAGAAAATGCGGCTGAAGTCTAAAGGTTATCCTCAACAAACCCAACCTCCACAGCAATAACACACTCAAGCCCTTTCTTAACCGGCATCCAACAGCACGTTGAATGACAATCAGATCAAGAGCGGTGCACCTAACAGAACCTGCATAGCATTTCTTGAAACGATGCGGCATACAGGTAAACAGGCAAGCATCATTCCACGCTGAATTAAGAAGAGAGGATCCCAGGACTGCCGTGGCTGCTTCCCATCATACAGCGGTTCCATAAGTTGCACAGGTTAAAACCAAGCCACGATATATGGTGCGAACAGCGCTTTAACTCGCGAACGACTTAAAAGAAACGAAAATCAACCAAACACGTGTTAGCGTGTGAAATGAGCTTTCCAAAAGGCATAGCATGACCCGATGCGACGAATAAAACTAGAACTACGCGCTCTCAGCGCCAACCAGCGAAAATACCGCAAGACTTTTTTGACAAACATATATGGACCACGGATGGAACCCTGAGGGCAGTCATGAACCATTCCAATCTCCACAGTTCCATTTATTCTAAGGGATAGGAAGGCCTTTCTATCCGAAAAGCAAGTCCGTCTAAGAGTAATTTCTGGACGGCCAAGCTCTTCTGGCCATTGCACCACTCGATCCCAGCTTAGGTAGTCAAACTCCCCCTTGAAGACAATAAATATGGCAAGAACATACTTGTTGACATTCTCCCTAACGACATTCTGAACGTGAAACCATGCATCCTCTATACTCCTCGTTGGCACCTGAAGCCTTTCCACCATAACTCTTTGCAGCACTTCTTCAAGTACTGAAAGCAGAGTGATGCCCTGATAAGAACGAGGATCGCCCCTGATCTTATCAGGGGACTTTAAGAGAGGAACAGCTTCTAGAATAAAATATTGTAAACTCACCAATGCCCGAACCAGCTTCCAGGCGTAATGAGCCCCACTCCCATGAGACTCGATGTGGTCGTGGATCTGCACAGACCACCAGTGACATAACGGCCGGCTGGCCACGCTTTACCGATATTGTGTGCATCGATGGATGTGGGCGTAGTACTTGCGGTGCACCTGAAATGAAAGAAAATTGAAGACTAGTTTAAAAACAGTTTCAGAAAGGAAAACTAAACATTATTATTATTTTTTTAACATTTGAATAGTGCTGATTCAACCAAAAACAAAGTAATTTTTAATGCTAATGCCCTAAATTGATACTTGCAACCATTCAAGTAGTTGGTGTTGCCTCAACTTAAATTTAACCTAATGTTCTTTGCTTTGCTCTAGCGGAACTACCGTAATATTATTTACTAACAACGACTTAAAGCATTTCCAATATATGACTAAAACCTGTGATACTTGCCAACAAGCCGCATGGCTTGACGTCAAGCTTAATAAATGTTGCATGCAACCTGCTTGGTCACACAATGCAAGTGAAGTTATTAAAAAATCATAAGCAAGAGCAAACACAGCGTCAGCATATAAATGCAGTGACAACAAAGCACAGTAGTATGGATAAAACTTTTTATTTTTAAGCTGCTTGCAACAATTACACAGACACACATACACACGCATACAAACATATATATAAGCACCGATATACAGGTATATATGTATGAATGCGCTAGCAGATTGGTTTCGTGTGCACTCCTGACAACCACAAAAACTTGCTCGGTGACCGCAAAAATGAAAACACCAACAACAACAACAACAACTTGAACAAAAAACGACAGATGTTTACAAGAAATGAAGGCAAAAAATTGTAAATGCAAAAGATGTTTAAATTTACTGCCTCCACGTGTATGTTGCCACACGCACATAATTTATGAGCTGATGCTGGCAAACAAAAACAACAACAAATATTATTGCAACAAGCAACAAATGCTATGGTGGCAAGTCAAGTTGGTTGTTAGTATGACCGTAAAAAACATAACAACAAAAAACGTACATATGTATGTATTTTCAAACAAAACGCAAACACATTTTTAATTCTTCTTTTTTTTCAATATCGCTGCAGTGTTTTGCTTGTGCTGGCAATGCTCCTCTTGCATTTTCACATTTGAACTTGCAACTAGATAAATTTTCTGCTCAGTTTGCTGGACTTGTAAGTTGAGTTTGTTAGTTGTGCGGTTTATCGGATGTTGCTCACAGTGTTGTTACTGTATTTTACTCAGTTTCCAATTGTTGTTGTTGTTGTTGTCGCCGCTGTTGCCGTTACAACTGACCACAGAGTTGCGTACCAACTACTTCGTTGCATATTTATGCATTATATGCTGCAACAGCTGATTATTTCTGCCACATTTACATACACACGCACTTATATTTATATAACTTCTAGTTGTCTGTAAATTTACATACTATTTATAAATCATAGAAGTGGTTTAAAGAATTTGTTTATCTTCTTAGCATAAGATCATCCCTTAGAAATCGGCGAGAAGACATGCATAATAAAATCTTTGCAATATTCTCTTATATGCATCTGAAAACTACTAGTTAGACTAGTTGGTAATTCTTACGCCGCTCGTGAGCATCTTCGTAGTGATTCAGCTATTGTGAACTTTAACGGGTTGTATTACCTCGCAATGTTACAATCGACCACAACACGGGTTGGATGCGAAAAGACACTCGAGAGTTGAATAGGAAAGAAAAACACATTAGCAAAAAACAAAAAAAAACAGAGAAAGGATAAAATGCGTGAGTACGAAGGGCGTGATAAGCTGGCCGTTAGGGGTAATGCTAGCAAATTCTAGGAACACATGCGGCGGCGAACAGAAGACTTCAAGAGCGGAGCATACCCTTTTAGAACCACCAGTGGTGATCTAGTGACTGATGGCCAGATCATACCAATGAAGGGAACATTTCTCCAGTCAGCTAAATGGCAGTGACACTAGGAGATGGGGAACCCGATTCCCTAATCGATGACGAGGGAGCAGACGTCAATTGCTGACCATGATTAAATTCGAATAGCAATTACGCGGCCGAGAAGCAACAAAGCGGCGGCGGCCGATGAATTGCCGTCCGAGCTATTTAAATACAGATCAAAGTACTGATAAGGAGCATGCATCAACTTCTTTGTAGAAACTGATTGAACCTTAGTGTGGCTTAAGGCTTGAAAAACCAACAACTTCACGGTGAGCCATATCTGGAAAAGACCGTGAAAAGAGAATTGTCACACACAACCTCTTCGTCGATTTTAAAGTTGCTCTTGCCAACTCATGCCTTAATGACGTTATGTGTGAATTTGGTATCCCCTCAAAGCCAATGCGGCTGTTTAAACAGACGTTGAGCAATATTAAAAGCTCCGTTAAGTTCGGGAAGGACCCACGCAAGCCGTTTTCACCAAACGAAGTTTCTGATAAGAACGAGGGTAAGACGATATATCTCCTGTCATCAAGCAATGAGGCGTGGCATATCATTAAAGTGGTAGATAATTTCGGTTACTTTGGAGCCAGCATTAGCTCGTCAGCCTCGAAATCCAACGCAGAAAAACTTTTGCCAACAGGTGCTACTTCGGACTGAGTACGTAATTGAGAAGTAAGGTCCTCTCTCGACGAACTAACACCAAATTCGACAAGTCGCTTATCATCTCCGTCCTGCTATGTGGTGCTGAGGCATGGACGATAACAACATGTTACGAGTTTTCGACAGAAAGGTTCTGCGGAAGATTTATTCTCCTTTGCGCATTGACAACGGCGAATACCGTAGTCGGTGAAACGATGAGCCTTATGAGATATACGACGAAGCAGCGGCTACTCAGGCTAGGTCAGGCGGTCCGAATCGATGAAAACTACTTTATAATTTAGCTCTGAAAGTAATCGGCGGCGTATCCGCCGGGGGAAGCAGAGGAAAAGAAAAAGCTTCAATATATTGGAAAAATCAGAGAGAGAAGGACCTGGCTACGCTGGAATCGCCAATTGGTGCCATATTGCGAAAAGGATGAACAACAGGCGCGCTGTTGTAAACTCGACTGTAACCGCGTAAGTGGTGTCTACGATAATAAAGTAGAAGAAAAAGCTAACTAAAGAGAATATGGATTTAAGTCTTCAGTCATTTTGCAATTGACTATCTAGAGGGCTTCCGACGATTCCTTCTGGATGTTACAAATTTCGTGGCAAACTCTGTCTACCCAGTTGTAGATGAGATTGCAGAAGTGCTTTGAATTCTCACTGTCACCGAGCCCGTATCGCGGTGCGGTCTTAGAAGACCAGCAGAGTTGTTTCATTACAGAAGTTCATTAACAAGTTAACAAGGGCCCCGGCTGAAACATTAAATAATATTCCAAGGAAAGATTTATCTCTAAGTATTTTCTTAGTTCTGTTCTTCCTAAAACAATCACTTGTCACAAAGTGGATGAACTGAGTTGGCAAAATGTTTCTGGCAGTTTAAATATGTCCTAAAACGCCTTCAAGATATATCCGATCTGACTTACAAAAGTTTTCTAGCTGGCATGGAGTGGTATGGGAAGCGAAGCTGGCAGATTTCTATGCCAGTTTATTACAAAAACGGGCTTTAAAGCAGTAAGCAGATGTTCGACGTTTAACATATGCATGTATATATAAATGTTGCCACTTCAAAAGGGTATAATTCAGATAATTGTAAACACTTTTTAGAAAGAAATGCTGGCTTTCAAGAACAGTGCAATTACACTATAAATATATTGATATATTTCATAAAAAAATATTCGTTTTACTTACCCACAACTTGCAGCGAAATTGGTTCGGAGACAGCAACGCGCTCCTGTCCATTGATATAATTGGTGGCGCGGCATTCATATTCACCCTGATAGTCGTAGGTGACATTGTCAATAACAAGGCGTGGCTCACTGCCACGTTCCACGAACTTGGAACCATGCGCTATTCTGGAAAATAAAACCAAATTATTGGTAAAATGAAATTTTTTATTATGAAAAATGCGCCGGTTTTAAACAATTCTTCGAAAAACTTCCACAGACACACACAAACCACATAAACTGTGTGGAAACACAAAAAAAAAACAATGTCTCACAATAGCTTTTTTCATGAAACGTTTATTACAGCGTTTGACAAACCCTGCGGAATTTCCAATAAGCTTTACTGAACGCTGCTCAATGACTTGTAGTCAACGAGCTATGGCATATGAATAGCCAATTGACTGAAGCCAAGCAGCAGGTATTAAAAATTCTTCGCAGAATACCATTGTTGCACCGAAATGCTATGAAGTGCAATATTTATCAAGAGCTTTGTAACGAATGTGTTTGCCATGAGGTAGGGAATAAATGTTCATATACCCGGGAAGAAGTATAATTAAAATTTTTTGGAAAGTGAGTAAAAAAAATTTTCCATACACTTGTATGATCGCTAAGTTTATATTTATAATTTTTATACTCTTGCAATATATTGGTTCAGAGTTTTGTTCACTTAAGGTTAGTATGTATCACCTAAAACTAATCGAGTTAGATGTAGGGTTAGATATATATTAGGGTGATTCAAAAAAAATTATTTTTTTTTCTCTTTTGGTACTCTGAAAAATAGGTTCCTAGACCTCACGGGTAGCCTCTCCCAGAATGAGTTTTTAATTGTAACGGCAAGCTCCTCCTAATTACAATTTCTATTTTTTCTTATTATCATATACAAAACTTTATATATCTCGCTTCCAACTATTTGAAAAAATATCTTGTTCCTTCGATTTTGTAGGAAATTGAATGATCTACAAAAAAGGTCTGTACGATTTTTTCGTAAACCCAACCGTTTAAAAGATATTAACGTTTGAAGTTTGATTACATTGGGAGATTTTTTTATTTTTTATGAATTTTATAACTCAATGAACTAAATTATTATGAATGTTGAAATTCATAGGTTTTTGGAGAGCCTTTGTGAGAGGTGCCTGGGAACCTATTTTTCAGAGTACCAATCGAAAAAAAAAATTTTTTTTTTGGTGCACCCTAAAATGCATTCATGTTTGACGACGAATATTTCGTAAACGCTTCACTTAATCGAAAAATCCAAACCATTTTTTATAGATGTACATTTTTCTATCTGATAATAAGGAAAAATAGAAAACTGTAAGTAGGAGGACCATCCCGTTACAATTAAAAACTCATTCTTGGAGAGGCTACCCTAGAGGTGTCTAGGAACCTATTTTTCAGAAAAAACGAAAAAACAAATTTTTTTTGTTTGAATCACCCGAATATATATATATATGTATATATAAATGATCAGGGGGATAAGACGAGTTGCAGTACGAGTGATTGCCTGTTTGTCCATCTGTCCGTCCGTGCCATAACTAAGCACGAAATTAAGATATAAAATCTAATTTAGCATAGGACATCACAGTAGCAAGAGGCAGCTGCGGGCAAAAATTCTTGAAAAAGTGTGTGTGTCGATTCTTATTTTTGCAATGTGGCCCTCCCTGCGGGTACTGTGCCCAATACTCTCAGGGTAGAAGTGTTTTATTTATTCTTAATTCGCTGAGCTATGTCAATCAATATCTCATACAGATCATCGTTCCATCGAATGCGATATTCGAAGTTGCCAACACGCAAAGAAACATAAATTTTTCGCGTTTTACTTTCTTCGTCCGAAGTAGCACCTGTTGATAAGAGTTATTATGCGCAGAATTTCAAGGCTGTCATTATTGTTGGTAATAATACCGGCTTCAAGAAAGACACACAGCCATATCAGTTCTACGGGGATACCAAATTCAGACAAAGCGGCATAAAGGCAGCTCCTTTTCGTTCGATACATGATCAAAAGCAGTTTCAAAATGGATAAAGAGGTGGTGCGCGTCCATCTTCCTTTCATAAGATTTGACGCATGGGTTAAATCTGGTCAGTTTTTGATTTTCTAGTCTTAAAGCCATACTGATAAGTTCCAATAAGATTGTTGACGGTGGAATTTAATCTTTCACATAATACGCTCGATAGAACCATATGCCCGATGTTGAGGAGCTTATCTCACGGTAGTTGGCGCAGATTATTGGGTCTTCCTTTTTGTGGATTGGGCAGAGCACACTTAAGTTCCAATTGTTGGGCATGCTTTCGTCCGACCATTTTCTACAAAGAAGCTGATGTCGTGTCTGAATAGCTCGGCCGGCTCCCGAACGTGGTGTGGTCGATCGTTGCGAGGTAGGCAGTATGTTTTCTCTCCGCTTCTGTTCTTTTGCCTTTTCCGAAAAACAATTATGCCGATTTGTTGACGAGTGCGTTCAAATAGCTGGAATGCAAATCGAGTAGAAAATCGTTATGCTGTCTGTTGTAATTGCAGTTTTCGACGTCGAGCCTTCATTGTATGTGTTGACTTGCGTTTTTTGTTGCACAGAGGCGGCTGCGTATCTTGGCCGCAAGAAGATAGTGCTGTGAGCCGATTTTGCTTCCTTGGAGCGTACACACGTCTGGAACACTGGAGATCTATCTTTCGACTATCTGGTTGTTGGCTTTTCGAATCGGGGGACAGCCTGCTGGCATAATGAATTTCTTATACTAAAATCTAGTACTGCAGATAACCATATCTCGTGCCCCGAAAGTCGATCAGCCTCAACCCAGTTGGGGATGTTTCCTCATGGAGGCTGAATTTCCCGACCAAAGATATCTTCATTGCCAACCTGGCGTTAAGGTGGCCAAGGACAAGGATTTTGACATTATGGCTCTCATAGCTGCGCTCCAAGCGCTCCCTAAGGTTTTACCCCGGCATTAATCCTTGCAAGTTGCAAGAGTATGAAATGTGCAGTTAGCTCTTCTTTACTTGTTATTTGTTTTTTTTTTTTTAATTTCTATTAATTAAAATGCGCAAATTTCGTGTTGCAAATAACGGTTGTTATAAATATATGTCTTTTTTTAAACATTTATATTGCTTTAAAGAGAATAAATAACATTTGAAGCTACATTCTGCAAATGATTTTAAATATCACTTAAGCATGCCGGGCGTGCACTGCAAGCAGAACAAACTAAGTAGATATTTGAGTTATGGTAGAGAACATAAAAAACGCAAGCAAGCATAAAAGTGATAAGAAATAAAGTTAGAAGAAAAGTTAGCAGCCGCAAAACCAACAGGCATACACACACACATACATACTTATATAGGTATATGGCGGCAGGACTTTGGTAGCTACATGTGTTTACGCGGCGGCATTAATATATTTACACATTTAGTCGGAAGTTCATAAAAACCTGAATTACAAAGCAAATGAAAAACTTATTATTGCCACCACACATACACACACACAACCGTATGGTATTCGCCACGTATGAGCAGAAATAGCCAACACATGCTTGTTCACACACATACACATGTGTACTGCTTAATACATATACTCGAACTTGTATTATATAATGTTATTGTTGTGGTTTTTTTGTTGTTTGTTGTTGGCTGTTTGCCGTTTTTTCGTTGTGGCTGCGGTTGCAATTGCCGCTATCGCTGTGTGGCGCTTCCTTTCGCTTTCCTTCGACCGATTGTCGCTTTGCATGCTAATTAGCAGGAAGCACATGAGCAAGCTGTTACATATATACATACATATATATATATATGTGTGTGGGGCACTATGAGTGAATATTTTGTCAACATTACCGCCACAACATTAGTGACAGTCATTATTTAGCTCATTGCTCACATCCGTACATGGCTTGTAATTAGTTATTATTGTTGTAGTTTTTATATTTACACAGTAAGCAGGGAAAATAACAATAAAAACGTTACATAGGCTTATTTCAAATCAAAATGCTCGGCCACTTTTATTCATGTTTAGTCTTCTTACAACTGGATATTAAGAAAGCCAGGTGCCATTTGTAAAAGACTTGATGGACCAAGACCAAGGTGAAGCGATTTGTGAAACAGGTATTAGATATTGATCCTTTCTAGATTGTAAGTGAGTTCTGATAAAATTTTTGGCGGATCGGTCCAAATATCAAGAGGTTTGTGTGTTGGTTGGCGATTTTGATCACGGAAAAAATGGAACAAGTTTCTTTTTAAATTTTTTGTTTCTAATGACATTTCGGCCACAAAATATCTCAAAGGACAGCAGAAGTGTTTTTGGCCAACCTTTTCACGAACACAAGTACTTAAGTGGCAAATGAATTTAGTGAAAATCGTGAAGTCAACATTCAACAACTTCTATTAATTAAAAAATCGAGCTTGAGAATTATCGTGTTGGCAACAGAGAGATAGCAGAGAATCCACTCAACACATTTTGATTAAAGATTTGGTTATGCAGCGCGTTAAAGCTAAACTTGTAACAAAAAATCTGTATCTTTTGCAGAAACAACGTCAAGTGGTGTGCAAATAAATGTTTGACAACCACAACTGAGAACACTTCATTTAGCAAACGTGTCATTACTGATGACCAAACTTAGGTTTATGAATATGACGTCAAAAGACAACAATCTAGTAGAGTATGCTCCAAAATAGAACCGAAACCGAAAAAAGCAAAAATCGCTGAAAGATGGTATGACCCTCAGTCCCGAATGAGACTTTTAACAAGTTGCATAACAAGTTGCTTGCCAGTTTCTTTATTATATTTATACACAATAAAGTTCGTAAATATTTTTGTCAGTCCGTGTCAAATTTGATGCAGCTACCGTGCTAGTAAAGTTGACTAGCTCTTAAGAACGCTGAGATATAGGAGCCAAAGCTATTTATATGTACATAAGTGGTTAGGCAACCTATATATATTTGCCTATAACTATATCACGAAATTAGAGTGTTATTTACTTAGCTAACACAAAGTATAAAAGAACATTTTGTGTTCTTTTTCAGGGCCCTATTTATGTGTCTATATGTTTGCTTAGTAGACTTGTATTCCTTTAGTCAATTGGAAATCTAAAAAATCTCAACCGAAAATAATGAACGTTTCCTATCTTATAGTTATTGCAGACCTTAGTGTCGCTCCAATATTCCAATGGGTAGTCCAAATATTCTTTTCTTATTTCTAATCAAACTTCAACATATTTTTTAATATTTATAACGCACTTTAATGAACCAGATATGTACCATTTTGGTCGATCAGTTTTTGCCCTTTTCCACTTTTCTGGTTTTTCCTTCGCAGCCAAGCTCTGGCAGTTTTTGCCGAGTCATCAAAAGTGTGTGGGGTCCAGCACACTGTTCTGAAGGCAGATGAAGTGCTTTCTGTTCAGTTCTGCAGCATTATTTGTTAACAATAAAATATGGAATAACCTTTTGAGGCGTCAATGCTGGCTTTGCGACCATTTGTTGAGCTTCGCCACACTTAGATCACGATCCTTTTCACACATTATGATCGTATGTGATACGCTTTCGTCTCCTGTTACAATTCGATTTCATTTCGCTCAGCAAAGAATGACTCATGTTACTTCGGCCCAAAAATTTTTCACAGACAATTCGTGTGGTATCCAAACATCGAGCATCTTTTTGTAGCCAGCCTTTTTTAAATGGTTCAAAACAGTTTGCTGTTGACTTAAGTTCCATGGCCGCTTATGTGAGGGGCCTGGTCATTATTTTCTTTTATCTCCTCGACTTGTTCAACGATAGGTCGACCAGAGCGAGGTGCATCTTTCACATAGAAATCTCCAGAACGGGAGCGAGCGAACTGTTGTTGTGCTACACGAAATGATGCAGCATCGTCTCCCTAAACTTCACAAATTTCATTGGTGGCTTGTGTAAGACTCTTCCCTTTTTATACAAAAATTTCAAAATATAGCGAATTTCTTCATTATTTTCACTCATTTTTGAACTACTGTAACTTTTTTTCAACTTCCCTGAACTTAGTGTTTCTGGTTAAATGAAGTTAAAGATCTCATCTTTCCAACACTATATGGTATGACACAATGTGATTGGTAGCATTGGATATATACGATCCAACGACATCTATTGACAAAATACGAAAAGACTACTTTCAAGACTGCTTTAGGAGACTTAACTTCTAAAATTTTAATATTTAATTCATTCGGGACTCGAACCTGCTATATATCGCAGAATAGTTATGAACCCATATCAGTTAAGTACGAAATTTAATTTTTAAGAAAGGAGTCAAGGAAACAACGTACGACTTCATTTCTTTATTGTCTGTAATATTTCTCTTATTAAAAATTCTTATCGCTGCCATCTTTCCTTTTCTAATTACACAACTTACAGTTGAATTTTGTCGGCGCATAAACGCATTGTATGGCTCTAGAAAGTAGCAATCAGTCGTACGTTGACGCGCTCACGGCGCACAATTTCCTGACACTGCTAATTAAAAAAAAAAAAAAAACGTGCAACAGCAATGGTGAAATGCCACAGGCGCCGGCATAGCAAACGTTGAGCAAAATAAACAAATGAAGCACAACAAAAAAAAAAAAAAAGAAAAGACAACAAGAGGAATATAAGAAGCGATGTTGCGCAAATAAATGTATAGCTTACAACCGCAGAGAGACAGAAGATACAATAACAACTAGAATGCGAAGTGAAGTTGAGAATGTCGGCGGCGCACGTAGCAACGCCTTGGCGGCGGATGTAGCAGCTGTGTGCAAGACCGCAAACAGGAAGCGGAAACACGCTGCTTGACGCGTGCATAAAACACTGCTTTGTGTGTGTGTGTGTGAATTTGTGTGGGTGTGGGCGTATAACTGTGTAGTTTATTTTTCTTTAACTATCAAATGACTTTAATTTCAGCTCATTTCAGTAGTCAGCAGACAATGCCGCTATACATACACGCACACATAAATATAAAAGTATATATGTATAAGCACGTACTATGTAAGTAAATATCATATTAACATGTAAACAGTAACGCTTGCAAATATAACATTTTAATTGCCAGTAAAAAGAAAAACCCGAATGAGTGTACGCAAATTGTTGAGCGATATATTTATCTGTCCGTAAGCAAATTCAAGCCGGCGATAAGCCGGATTTTAAAGTGAAATGAGCAGAAACAGAGTTTTTTGAGTTAATAAGTTATTCGGAGAATATATTATACGACTTGCTGCTAATTAGCCATATAAAAGTAAAATGCCAATGCTTGTGCCACACGGCGTATGAGTGATAAAATGATATGAGAAAAACAGCCAGCAAATAGAGAGCGAATGAATGTGACTATATAAGGGAATATATGTACAAGGTTGGTACTGGAGATGGCTGTAGAGTTGATCAAGAAAATATCATGCTTTATCGAACGTTTCTGCACATTTTTCGCTTTAGTATCAACTTGGTTTCGCAACGTTTATGAATGACTGCTGGCAGCCTATTATTTGCGAAATTTGCTGGATAGTTGCAATTAGCTAGTGAGATTGGTTGGTTAACAACTTGCTTTTCAAAGAACTTAGCTAGCAAAAAAAAAAAAAAAAAAAAAAAAAAAAAAAAAAAAAAAAAAAAAAAAAAAAAAAAAAAAAAAAAAAAAAAAAAAAAAAAAAAAAATGCCATACTGTTACTACACGCCAGAGTTAGGAACAAAATTCTCTGTTTCCATGTGTTTACATACAAATACATGAACCCTATACACACAAGCTTGTGTGAAGCATTACGCCACCAATTAAAGATCGATATACCGATGGAATGAAGAAATCGCTAAGCTGAGGAAGCTCTGTCACTCAGACGCCGCCTACATAGCAAACAGAGAGGTGAAAATGAAATACAGCTTCGAGACGCAATTAAATGCCAAAAAAAAGCTCCTAAAGTTATCCATTACCCGTAGTAAAATATTCTGTTTCGAAAAGCTTGGTGAAGAAGCAAACTAATAATGTCCCTTGGGAAGGGCATACAAAATTTGTATGCCGAAGTTCAGCAAAGTCCCTGAGATAGTGGCATATGTAGACGACATTGCTATACTAATAACGGATAGGTGTCTACAGACTATTAACAGTATTATAACCACCAGTCTCAATATAGTCCAGAACTAGGCATCGCAGCGGGTATGGGGTTGCACGCGGTGTAAACGAATATGCTTGTGTTCTTAAGAAAACACAAAATTCCTCTATGGAGGTTACCTTCTTTAAATGGGACATAACTCTTTCTCAAGGACCACTCCAAGTACTTTATAGTAGTTTTAGACAACAAATTGCTGTGGGAGCACAACGTGGAAGAAATAGTGGGGGAAACCATCAAATGTTTTATATGCATGTAGGCAGAAGCTCGATAGAACCCACCTCTCTCATGCACTGGTATACACTGCTATATCAATTCTGTTCTACTGTGCAGTAATATGGTGGACAGGGGTACGGATGCCACATACCGGAAACCAATGGAAAGGGTTCAGAGACTCGCTGCGCCATACTTAACGGGAGGTTTAAGAACAACTCCAACGGCTGCTCTTCAACTGGTACTAAACCTGACAGACCTTTTCGCTAAAAACCTGAACCTTCGAGCATAGCTCGGTGGGTAATGGCGGTTGGACAAACCCCGACTACGTGACCAAAATTTCAAGTAGGAAAGCAGGTTCAAAGTAAATACAGAAAAAGATGTCTGTCGTAACGGTATTTTAGGTATGTGGAATACTCTGAACATCTATACGCATGGCTTGAAAATGGACGATGGAGCTTGTGCGGGAATATAATATCTTGAGATAGGCAAAAGAAAGCCTTTTAAGTTGCTGGAAGACTACAGTATATTTCAAGCTGACGTCTTTAATATTTCCAAAGCCGCGGGAGTGTCCTCTAACACACCTGCAGACAAATGTAGAGCCAACATCTACGTAGACAGCCAAGCAGTAAACAAGACAGTAGCCTCGTATCGCCTATCGACCAGAAGTGTCTTGAGAAGCAGGACAGCGGTGGAAAGTGTTGCCAAAAGTAAGCATTTTCACTTCAACTGGGTCCCAGGCCACATAGGCAACGAGGGCAATGAAATAGTGGACGATATTGGGAAACCCATTTTTTGTTTATACAATGATCTTGACAGAAGCCTGGTAAAGAACCCGATGGAATGAGCTACCTGGGTACGAAACTGCAAAAATCAGGTGCAAAATAGTAGATCAGAAGTACACCAAATCGACTGTAGGAACATGATGGTAACGCTAACTGGTCACTGTTTGTTAGCAATACACACCCGCAGGATGGAGGTGACAGTTCGAGAAGTCTACAGAGAAACAATACAGCATCTCTTATGCACTTGTCTCACATTGACAAGGCTACACTGTAAGCATCCGATCTCTCCACGGTATGATACATTCGAGGCGGTATCGATAGTGAGGCCGCAGAGTCTGTTAAAATTCGCGTCAAGCGCATGCATCCTAAGCAATTACTACTCCTCTTGGACTTAGTAACTGAACTCCAACTGGTATTGCAAATCAACAAACTGGTCTAAGTATGGCACATAAGCCTAACAGATCAAGCTAACCTAATATACGCCTGGTTTGAGCGCTTTAAATTTATATAATATTCTAAGAAGAAGGTTCTGCGGTAGCCACTAGAATTTGGGGGAGATAATAATGTTGATTATGTGAGGAGTTTCACGACGTTAAAGAGCATGGCGACTTATAGATGAAAAGCTGCGATACATATCTTCTTTATTGGTGCCAAAAACTTAGACTTACTGATGAAAAATGACAAAAGATTAGTCTAATTGTGTTAGCGCGATTAAAATCGATGGCTCTGAGAGGTATTTTCTCATTTTATTTTGTTTACCCCGTCTAAGCATTAGCCCAAGAGCACACTTCACGAATCACAAAAGTAACACAATAATGAAAGCGATTGCAAAATATCCGCACTTCACATAACGGCAGCCCTGGCACACACACAACCGCAGCTTACTCAACTCAAGCGGAAAAGTGGCAAGCAGTGTAGCCCGCAGCCAAATCTGTGTCGGCTAACGAAGCAAGCAGTGTTGCTGCAGCATGCAGAGACAGACACCTCGAGGGCGACACCAAATTGCAACTGCCGCGTAAAAGTGGACGCGGCAAAGTAAAAAAAAAACAACCAAAAAATACCAAATATTCGTGACAACACCGACCGTTTACACGGCAACTTTCGTCGAAATGCAGCAACGGCGAGCAAGGGTTCGTGGAAAATTTAAATTGAACATTTGCCGTTCACAGCCACGAACGTAGCACAGGTGGAGCTTGTGTGTACGTGCGTGTGTGTTTGTAGATGGCATTAATACGACCGTAGGCTTGTAGGCACAACTTGTGGTCGCTTGTGGTGATAAAGCTGTTMCTGCGCCATGTTGAAATGGATTATAAGTCAGACGCGAAAGGATTRACTGCCGCCAACGGCTATTGAAATATGACATTCGCCCTCACTGCACGAGCACTCATGCCGTTCAATTTTTGACGGAGCGAAAAGTGAAAAATAGCTTTAAGGCGACATTTGATGGCGCAGTGGATTAAAGTTGTGTGCTGTCAACCAAAATATTGAAACGCAAACTAAATTACGCTCGGCGCTTTCATAAATAAAAATAGTAATAGTTTGCTTTCAGCTATTGCACTTACCGCTGCACCCATTTATAGCTGGGCATCGGATTGCCTTCGGCGACGCACTCAAATGCGGCTGGACTGAATAATGGTGCTGTAGTCAGTCGATCCGGTCCGGCCGATACTATTTTAGGTGGATCTGCGAAAGGGAAAAACAAAAAATGCAAAAAAATGGTGAGTGATGGACAGTAAGCGATATATTTGAAAACGACTTTAAATCGCTTATGGTAGAACGCTGAAACGAAAATAAAGATGCTTACATTTAACGTCCAACTGTACGGAGAGCTGCTCTGAGGTGCCCACCGAGTTTTGGGCTTGACATGTGTAGAGTCCGGCATCACGACGGCCTACTGGACGCAGTTGCAGTGTTTCCTGTGAGCATGAAAAGAGAAGCGAAGGAAATTAGTGATAAAAGTAATTAAAATATTATATGAAAATAAAATGAGGCCAACTTAAGAACAGACATATGTAAATCTAACAAGTAAGGAGGGCTAAATTCGGGTGTCATGGAACATTTTATACTGTCGCATCAAATACCGTATTTATGTAAAGTTTCATTCCGCTATTATCATTGGTTTCTAATGTATATATTATACAGAGAAGGCATCAGATGGAATTCAAAATAGCCTTATATTGGAAGAAGGCGTGGTTGTGAACCGATTTAACCCATATTTCGTACATGTCATCAGGGTGTTAAGAAAATATTATGTACCGAATTCGCTCGAGTAGTTCCTGAGATATGGTTTTTGGTCCATAAGTGGGCGACGCCACGCCCATTTTCAATTTTTAAAAAAAGGCCTGGACTGCCGCTTCCTTCTGACATTTCTTCCGAAAGAATTTAGTGTTTCTGACGTTTTTTGTTAGTCGGTTGACGCACTTTTAGTGATTTTCAACATAGCCTTTGTATGGGAGGTGGGCGTGGTTATTATCCGATTTATTCCATTTTTGAACTGTATATGGAAATGTCTAAAAGAAACGACTCTATACAGTTTGGTTGACTTAGCTGTAGTAGTTTCCGAGATATGTACAAAAAACTTAGTAGGGGCGGGGCCACGCCCACTTTTCCAAAAAATTACGGCCAAATATGCCCATCCCTAATGCGATCCTTTTTGCCAAATTTCACTTTAATATCTTTATTTATGGCTTAGTTATGACACTTTATAGGTTTTCGGTTTCCGCCATTTTGTGGGCGTGGCAGTGGGCCGATTTTGCCCATCTTCGAACCTAACCTGCTTATGGAGCCAAGAAATACGAGTACCAAGTTTCATCAAGATATCTCAATTTTTACTCAAGTTACAACTTGCACGGACGGACGGACAGACAGACATCCGGATTTAAACTCTACTCATCACCCTGATCACTTTGGTATATATAACCCTATATCTAACTCTTTTAGTTTTAGGACTTACAAACAACAGTTATGTGGACAAAACTATAATACTCTCTTTTGTTGCGAGATTATAAAAATCATATGGTCCCAATAGTAAAAATTGAAATTCCGAATCTTAAGCTATTTTTCTAAGAGTTTAACTTTTAACAAAGGATACTAAAATGAAGTTCGAATTATGATCTCCAAAATGAAGAGGCACGCAACATTCTCCTTCTGCCTATTTTGGGATATATAAAAGTTTTGTGAAGCCTACTGTGTACCTAGTACTCAACACAAAAACATGTGGGTGATATAAATATATTATGATAGCAAGATTCTTTAATATGTTTAGAGCAATATATGCAAGCGAGTTATAGTGACTTCAGCCGGATATGAACCACCGACCTAAGGATGGGTAAGGATGACTGCAATTTAAGCAGTCAGAATACCTTTAGCTGCTCCTAAGCACTCACTTTTCGAGTATTCCTTACCCTGGGACAGTAGCTCTCGGAGTGCCGGAGAAGGACTGCACATTAATTTTGAGCCTGCTGGGTGAACGCTACCCAACATGGGCGATCAACTCATTCAAAACACTCCAGATCCCGGTCCATGGTCATATGGCATCATATTATCGCAACTGCAGCGTACTGTAACGATTTCGTGCAACTACCGGCCAGTTGTGAATTGCATTAGATTAGAAACTGTTCCTCTGGCGTGGAGATAGGTTAGAGTCTCAGAGAGAGTTCATCTCGAAGACCGTTAGGAGGTCGGTCAAGAATATCATTAGGTCAAGAACATCATTGGTTTCCCCTCTTTTCGTTGGAAAACGTTGGAGAGATTGATTGATCTGAACTAGGGCCATCCTCGATATCGAGGGTCTGTAGTCTCTGGCTCGAGTGGACCATAAATAACAGAGAGTTTGAAATGGATCTCACTCGATATCACAGGAGCATTCAACAACGTTCGGTCGAAAGTGATACTTAAATATTTGAATAGGTTTAGAGTTTAATCGAACCTTAAGCATTTCATCTTCAAACTTATATGCGATAGAACCATCGCGGCGGAATCGGACAGTGTGCAGGTACAATGGAATATGAGTAGAGGCATCCCAGAAGGGAAGTTATCGCAACATCTCAGTATCATTGTTAATGAACTTCTGGAAAAGTTGGGGGAAATTTTTTGAATGCCGTGTATTAGCTAACTCAGGCATACCTTAGTATCGTAAACAACTGTGATGCTGAAAACGGCTTCGCCATAAACCCTAAAAATCCCGAACTGAATTTATTTACTAGAAAGAACAAAATATCAAAGGTCCATACTTTCTTTCGTGAAAACCCAACAACGAGGAAAAGCCAAGGAAGGCATCGGTCGCACCGGTTGTTCTACAAAATTTTTTGAAGCATCACTGTCTAGATTTTTGGACAGTTCCGAAGTCGTATTCATAAACCCACCAGCTTGTCACCCGTCTTCAGTAATGTTGTAAAGCATATATTTTATGATCGGATCACATGCTACATACCCAAACTATTAACCAATATGTGTTGAGTCGAACCTTAAGAGTTACTAAGCGCCTTTACCAACTTTGTAATGTCGATGCGATGGTTTTAAGGCATTGTTTCTATCTTATCGTCGTTCTTAACATCATAAACAGAGGTAAGTAAACGGACGTCCCTTATGAAGCAAATAATGAACAAATAATTGTGTCCGTGAAAAAGTAAACTAGCCAAAACACTTCTGCAATGCTTTCGTCGTCATAATTTCATTTTAAATACAAAAATTCAAGCAAACTAATTTTTTCCATGGAAAAAACTCCATGGAAACTTTTCGCTTGGTAAACAAGCAGCAGTCAAACATACCCTAATGGACAAATGAAGATCAAAACTTACAAGCATACATAGCAAGGTTATACCAATCCAGGAAAATATTTTTGATGATACGGTTAGCCTGAATGGCTTGTTTGCACCAGTCCGGGTAAATTTTCATCAACTGCTATACATTATGACTATTGACAGGATAAAATTTATCTTTCTTTTTTAATATATACTTATATTACAGACATATATATAAGTAATGAGTCTTAAACGCACAAATATATATCTCATTTTGGTGAGCACTTTGTTTATTTCTACAAACTTAGAGAGTTAAATCTCTTTGGGAAAGTTTCGTTCGGTGATCTCTCAATCGTTTTCTTTGAATTACTAAAAAATATAGCCACAATGTATCTGAAAGTAATCACAGTCTTAGACGCCCACACTCTCGAGATATCAGTATATAACGCTCAATTTATAATACCTTGAACTTCTAAGTCAGCTGCCATTTCCTACTAAATTCAACTTCCCCATAAACGAGTATAGGTAAGTGCATTTATCAGTACTTAAACAATTTCCCCACAGAACAGTTGCTATTATTGTTGTAGCACTGTAAAAGTCATGTTATTCTAGGAAATTTCACTCACCTGCAAGCTGGCGATTTCCGAACGACCCGCACGCCGCCACACAATACTTGCCGGTGGATTGGCATCGGCAACGCAACGCAGGATAAGCGCATCCTTATCCTCCTCTAAGTCGATTTCCGGTGAGCCAATTAGACGAATGGTTGGCGCATCTGCAACAAGATGGAAGTTGTGAAAATACAAACAACACGAATGAAAGGAAAACAATGTGCAACGGAAGCATAAAATTGTAACAATAATAATAACTGTGTTGGCTGGGGCGCTGCCGGTCAACGGCACCTCAGCTGAACTGAACTAAACTGAGCTGAACCGAGCCGCTGTGCGTGTGGAGCTGAGGTGAGCTTTGCTATTGACAGCAATAATAAAACCGTTAAGAAAGCAATAAAATTCTTAAGGCTAAAGGATTTATGTCGAAACATTTGGGCGCTGAAAAGGAAAATAACAAAAGCGACTAAGACAAAAATACACAAAAACAATAAAAGCAATAAGCCATAAATGGAATATTAGAGGTAAATAAAAGCAAGTAAAAGCGCAGAGGCAAAGTTGTATTGCGACAGGCAGACAGACAGACAAACAGTTAGAAAGCAAGGCCTACACACACACCGGCATACTACGCATACATATATAGTATAAGTTCACGTGTAGGGTAGACCGCAGGCATACAAATGTTGTTGCTTCTCGCCCTACCGACACTGACGTTGGAGCTGCCGCGTGATGGCCGCATACACGTGGAAATGTGTAAATTCACAGTTAATTTAATTGATTTTCGTTGTGGCCGCGTCGGCGTCATTGTTGGCATGGTGTTGGTGTTGGTGCAACCAAAACAAGGTGAAATAGCCGCCAAAAAGCTTTTAAGGCAGCGCATAGTTGGCGGGACTGATGCACTCACAGCCTAGCTAGTATTGGTAAGGCAACTGATCAAATTTGTTGACTTTTCCTTGGCTGACGGCCAAATTGAAATATTGGCTGCCTAGCCAATACACACAGTCTGCTGGCTGGCGGTTGGTGACTGTTGGCTGCGGGTAGGCGGGTGCGTTGGTTGACTGGCCGACAACAACCTGGGCTTATAGCGAGCAAATAGATTGTTGAAAATGCTACACAGTAGACAGTAAACAGCTACACAGACGCACACATACACAAACACTCAAACACGCTCGCATGCGCAGACCTAGACATAAGCCTAGCGAGTCTCGCAACTGTAATTGTAGCTGAGTCGTGTGTGTGTGGGTAAGCTTTTGCTGATTTGTGGCTTACTGCGTGGCTTAGTGTGACTGATGTGGTCGGCAGTCAGTGGCGCATAGAGTGGGAAGAATTTAGGTCGACCGTAATGTGTACGCTTGACATGTATAGTATAGCACTCAGTGAAACGAAGAATTAATTTAATTGCATTTACTATAATAATAACAACAACGGCGGCTGTTGATACACACGTAATATGTGTTCTATTTTTGCTGCTGCTGGCATTGATTTGCGATTTAATTTGCCACAGATATGGCAGGATAAAAAAAAAAAAAAAAAAAAAAAAAAAAAAAAAAAAAAAAAAAAAAAAAAAAAAAAAAAAAAAAAAAAAAAAAAAAAAAAAAAAAAAAAAATGCAGCTTATTCAACTTCGTGAGCTTATCAAGCATTGATTTTGTTAGTAAAAAATTGGTCATTGAAAACAAGGTTGAGGAATGATTAGCCACGTATTACCTATTAAAAGGAAGTAGTTGTGTCTACAATTTGTTTCTGCATCATCTGTACAATTACATTAGTAGCTATGTTAGTGGTTCAAAGTCTGCTAGAGAATTGTTTCCGATATCCGCGATTCCGACGAAAGATTAGCTTCTTGGTGCAAAAATAGAAGTTTGCACAATTTCAGAGAATTTTATCACACAAATTGAGGGACATGTATAGTATATACAGATGAACAGACGAACATGTACATGCCACAATCAACTCAGCTAATCACTGGCCATTTATTCACCTATGTATTTTATAAAGTCACCGACATTTCCTTCTGGATGTTCAGGGTATAAAAGTTTGTTAAATATTAATGAAATACATGTAACTTCGACAAAAGATAACAACATTTATTCCCAAGTAGACTGACAAGCTGGTCGACAGAGGCAATGCTCGAAAATTCTACGAAAAGTTGCGGCGACTAACAGAAGGTTTCAAAACCGCAGCACACTCTTGTAGAGATGATCTCATATCCACAGCATACTGAAATTATGGAGGGAACACTTATCTAACCTGCTGAATGGCAGTGAAAGCATACCAGCAGTAGATGGTGAAATCGATTCCCTAATCGATGACAATGGAGCGGACGTTTCATTGCTCGACCATGAAGAAGTTCGAATAGCAATTGTACGTCTGAAGAACAATAAAGCGGCGGGAGCCGATGGTTTGTCGGCCGAGCTATTCAAACACAGCGGCGCAAAATTGTTAGGGAGTATCCATCAGCTTCTTTGTTGAATATGGTCGGACGAAAGCATGGCCGACGATTGGTATTCAAGTGTGCTCTGCCCAATCCACAGAAAGGGACACCACACAATCTGCGTCAACTACAGTGGAATATGATTCCTGAACATCGCATACTTAAGGTTCTTTCGAGCATATTGTGCAAAAGATTAAAGACCACAATCAACAAACTGATTAGACCTAGTCAGTGTGGCTTTACGCCTGGAAAATCAACAACTGGCCAGATTTTTACACTATATCTTGGAAAAGACAGTGAAAAGTGAATCTACACACACCTCTTTCTCATAATTCAGGACGAAACCAAGCTGCCTTAATGTTGCTATATCTGAATTTGGTACCGCCGCAAAACTAATAAGGCTGTGGAAACTGACGTTCAGCAATACCAAACGAACTGTCATGAGCGGGAGGGATCTCTATAAGCCGTTCGATATCAAGCGAGGTTTCAGCGCGAATTAGGAGAGAGCGGCTACGCTGGCTAGATCCTGCCGCTGGAATGAATGAAAACACTCCAGCTCTGAGAGTATTCGAAGTAGTATCCGCCGGGGGAAGCAGAGGAAGATGTCTAGTCCGTTGTAAGATCCTGGTGCAGAAGGACCTGACTACATTTGGAATCTCCAATTGGCGTAAAATAGTGAAAATTAAGAACGACTAGCGCGCTGATGTAAACTCGGCTATAACCGACTGCGTAAGCGTCGGTAAAGGCACAAGAAGACGTCTGCTCTAAAGAAAACTTGCGTCTTCGACAACTAAGTTCATACATGGTTTCTTTTGATATTTATCTTTTTTTATTGATATTTATTTATTTTTATGTTTCAGAGCGACTGGAATTTGATATTAGAAACAGGCACTCTACACAGTAATCAAGTGACATAAGGATGTTAATTTAGCTCATTGCAGGAAACTTAGCACTTTTCTTTCGACGCAGCTGAGATTACCGTATTGTCAACACTGAAACCAGTTCAGTAATTAACATATTGAAGAAGGAGTTTCAGAAGATTTTCAGCAAGCTGTTTCACAATGGAGCCAAACTATCGTCTCTATTTATACCAATATGTGTAAAATTAACTAAAAGAAAGAAAACTAGGAGTATATGTTGCAAAAAAATTTATTCAACGACGAGGAACAAACACAAGTTTCAAACAGATGATAACCAGAACATCTGTGTCTCAAATAAGAACTGTTACAGCCGCTGCCATCTTGTAAGCAATACGATTTTTTTTTGCAATTGTCTTCGGTATGAATGTATTGCTGAAGACTGTACGAGTATCAGATACAAAACTGTGGTATACAGATCTTTTCTTTCGACAGCAATATAATAGGTTGTCAAAAAAGTCTTGCGGGATTTTTATTGAATTTTCAATTGTTCATAAAATTTTTTTTGATGACTCATGTCCAGCTCTTGACCAATGCTACGGCTGCTACTATGTCGGTCTCTTTCGACCAATTCAGCGATTTTATGGCAATTTTCGACGACAGGGCTTCCGGAGCGTGGCGCATCTTCGACCACCTCTACACCAGAACGAAAACGTTCAAATCAACGTTGCGCGGTGGAAATGGAAACTGTATCGGGTCCATAAACTGCACACATTTTATTGGCGGCTTGAGATGCATTTTTGCCTTTATCGTAGTAGTACTGTAAAATATGCCGTATTTCCTCTTTATTTTGCTCCAAGCTTTAACTAGCGAACGACTTAAAAGAAACGACAATCAATCAAACACGTGTTAGCGCGTGAAATGAGCTTTCCAAAAAGGTATAGCATGATCCGATGCGACGAATAAAACTAGCACTACGCGCTCTCAGCGCCAACTAGCGAAAATACCGCAAGACTTTTTTGACAACCTAATAATTTATTGTTGATGCTTGCATGTTCGTTTCGGCATGCTTTAAATGCAACGTCATATGATACATATTTATACTCACATTTTACATCCAAACGTGCCTCAACCGGCACAGATTTCGCCGTATAAGATTCATGATAGGCCAGACAGCGCAAAATGTCGCCATGGCGTTCACGCATCGCCGTCACTTGAACAACTGACGTTGCCGACCAGGTGCGCGGATTATCCGGTTCGGTATTGTTGATTTGCGGATGAATCGGTTGAATTTCTTGGTCACCTGGAAGAACGTAGAAAAGAGTAAGAAGGATTTTAATTAAAAAAATGGGTATGAGTTATAAAGAAAGTCAACCAATAGAGAGTTTTGTTGTATAGTCTATACTGATATATTATTCAGGAAGCTGATTGTAGGGTGTAATGCTTAAAAACATACTTGGAACTATAAAAACCAAACAATTATATAATAACACACAAATATGGGAGTACATGTGGAAGGTAGCCGGAGGTACCAATAATAGGTCTACATACTTACTATATATCAAGGTAGTAGTGGTAATAGCATTATAAAGCATTAGGGTAGCGTTGGCGGCAGATTATTAGTGGGATTATGTGCACATGAGTAGAATTATGTAAGTACATACATATATACATGTATAATTAGAGTTTTGGTAGTGGAAGCAGCGCCAACTCTAGGTCAACATGCCACTAACTGACCGGACAATAGTAAATTAGATTGTATGGATTATGATACGCACACAAATACATACATGCGTAATTAAGCCGACAGCTAAAGGTATAATAATAATTACGAAAGTGGGAATAGCCAAAAAGGGTCTGGGTTCATGTATGGCAACTAAAATGTTGTTGATAAAATGTAGCTATTTTATTTAGTCTTTGGCCATGCAGATGTAGCAAGTTGCTGGCATAATCCAAGCATGCATATTCGGGCACATATACCTTGTAAGCGAGCATAATAGTGTATGAAACTATTGCGCTTCCCTAACCATTCGTGGTATGAAGGTTAACATAATTTTGTTGTGCTTAAATTTGTTTATATATAAAAAAAAAACTAAGCACTTACTAGGGTTACACTTAACACAAAGAGTTTTGAAAACGTTAACTCTGACTGCAGCAAAACTTTAATATGTTTCAGATGAAATTTTCTTACACGAAAGAATAGTTTAAAGAGATTTTTTTTTTGATTTCGATCGCTCAGCTTGTATGTCAACTATATCTTAAAGTTTTGCGATATCAGGAGTTTTGAATAATGAGCAGTTTCTTGGAAAAAATTACATGTGTAACTTTATTTATATTTTATGTCAAATACGCTTTTGTTTGGCTTTTATTGGACCAATGAGTCCTTTGCTTACATTTTGTAGCGTCAATACCCTTTCATTTACTTTAGTCTAGACAAAAACCTGTGTTTGCATTTAGTCAAGGAAACACCCTTTGTTTATATTAATAATAATAATAATATTGTGGTCGATTATTCTTTTGGCTACAAAAGGTATTTGTGGTCAATACCCGTTTTGTTTACTTTTAGCCATGTCAACAACCTTTGGTAATTACGAAAGTTTTCCATACAACGATGGGGTTCCGATTGTTCAGTTTAGTTTGGCAATTTTTGTGGAGAAAAGGACGCGTGATAAATTTCGGAAAGATATCAGAAAAACCAAGGGACTATTCGCGTATATGCATACAGAAAGATAGAAAGAGAAATGGACATATGCTAAATCGAGGCAGCTCGTCATTACGTTGATTTATATAGATATTTCATTCATTAAAAGTGAGACCCCACAATCTGCGCCAACTATCGTGTGATAATTCTTCTAACATTGCATATAACGTTCTATCGAGCACACTGTGTGAAAGATTAAAGCCCACCGGTGCTCCTGGAGTAAATAATTTGAGCCAGAGAGCTGAGTAGAGAAGGTACAATCTTAGTTAGTTCTGCTTTATCTAGGTTGGACAAAGAAGCAAAACAAATAGATCTGGTGGTGAAGAAGGGCAAGACAAAATACCTCTTGTCGCGACTAGGCTCTCATGACACCAATGACAGCCATAATTTCGAAGGTAGTAGATCATTTCATCTACCTTGGAACCAGCATTAACACCAACAAAAACTTCAGTTTCGATGGCCAATGCAGAATAACTCTTGTCAGCAGGTGGTCCTTCGAACTGAGAGGTAATTAACAAGTAAAGTCCTCTCTCGACGAAAAAGACCAAATTCTACAGTTCAAGCTTGAACAATGACATCATTTTATGAGTCCGCGTTACGAGTTTTCGAGAGAAAGATTCTGCGAAAGATTTATTGGTCTTTGAACATTGGCAACAGCAAATATCGACCGCGGAAGTAATGATGAGCTGTTTGAGATATCCGACGACATTGTCATAGCTCAGTGAACTAATAGACAGCGGCTACGCTTCACTTCAGCTCTGAAGTTTGACGCAGTACCCGCCGGGGGAAGCAGAGGAAGAGGAGACTCCGTTGTAAGGACCAGATGAAGAAGGACCTGACTACACTAAGAATCTCCAATTGGCGTCAAATAGAGAAGACACAGAACGACTTTAAACTCGGCTATAACCACGTATACGGTGTCTACGCCAATAAAGAAGATATACAAAATTTGCTATATCTATAAATAGTGTGTAACATCCAAAATTATACATATGATTAGTGTAACCCTAGTATTTTACTAAAACAACTTACCAAGATACCATTTGAGTGTGGCTGGCGGATTGCCATAGTGCGATACGCATTTAACGGTCGCCAGAGCACCCGAGTCGATGGTAATATTATGTCCGGGTGGAACATGTGCGCCCTCATACTCCAGGCGTGGACGTTGTGGCACCACTGCAAAATATTAGAAAAAAGGATATAAGTATGTATGTTTAAACAGAGCAGTGGCATAAAAGATTAAAACCGGTGTGAGAACTAATTGAGTTGCCGCAAGAAATGGCCGGTAGAAGCAAAAAAGAAGCAAAAAAGAATCCAATTAAACAAATAAAATACAAATTATGAAATGTTGCTTAAAGTTGTGCCGCAGCGGTGTTTTACAGGGCGGATGAGTGATGTCTTGTTGTTAACTTCCTCTGAGCCTCTGCACGAAGCTCAGGTGTTATGTGGCCGCACTAATGTCGTTTAGGTTTTGCGCATGCTGAGCGGTTTATTGCTTTTATGCATCTTGTTTATAGCTTTATTTCAGTTAATTATGGACAAGCATGTGTTTGCAGTATGCAGTCAAGTTGAAAATGTTAGACGTGTTTGCCACAAAAAGTTCCCTTTCAAATCAAGTGGATGAAAAGAATTTTTTGCGAATTTCAAATAAATAAATCTTAGCAGTTATTGCCGAAACTGTGTGCTAACAGTTTCTAAAAAGTTGGTAATATTATTTATAATACATATACCTTGATTCAACTATTACATTTGATTTAGATGAATATTATATGTTTAATGAAACATGCCGACACTATAATTAATTTTTATCAGAAATGACGGAAAAAAATTGCGCTTTTGTGAATATAAATATTTTTTGCAATTTTTTTTTACAACAACAAATTGTCTCTTTAAACTCAAGCCAGAAACTTTTAGAGTATAGAAATAGAAATAATTTTATTTAATTTACTGCAATATTTCTAAAAGTGGCAACTCTGTTCATATTTGTATAACAAAAAATCAAGAAGCATCGATTTCTGTTGCGGTTTTATATCCACAAAAAACTGAAGAGGGTAAATTAAGTTTATCACGAGGTTTGAAAAGCCCAGAAGGACACATCAGCAATCCTATATAATTGTCAGCATGATGAGTTGGGTCGATTTGTAGTCCCCAACTGTTTGAAATATCGAACTGAAGTTTTGCAGACTAATTATTTTTTTCATCTAAGATTTGACGCTGATGGCAATGACAGTGGTACCAATCTAGACAAAAAGTATCTTGACGAATAAGTTTTCGCGGGAAATTTAAACTAAAAAGTCGTACTATTTTTTGCCCACTGATCCATCATAACCAAATCCTCGTATTCAAAACTTTTTTATTTGATAAGATATCTACAAAAAATTTGAGATGGGTTATTTTTCAATAGTAGTGCTACAATTTCCGAAGATTTTGTATAGAACTGTTCACTATAACATATAACTGCCATACAAACTGAACGATCGAAATCAAGTTTTTGTATGTGCAACTTTTTTATTTGATAAGATATATTCACGAAATTTGGCATGGAGCATTGTCAAAGAAAACGCCACCATCTTTGAAGAAATTGTACAGATCAAATTACTATAGCATATAGCTGCCATACAAATTGATTGATAAAAATGAAAGCCTTGTATGGAAACTTTTGCTCTGAAGGGTATTTAGGTTTGTAAAACCGCATTTATTAGTTTTTCTTTTTTATGTAATTGAGTTCTCATTTCAAATAAAAATATTATGTCAATAATTTCTCTTCATATCACGGTTTTAAGAAGTTGTATGTTTGCACAGTAATTGAACTCCAGTGCGTATATACATATTCATATATTTTTGTATATAACATTATATATTTATGGTATGTATATACTTATAAAAGTGTTTTCATATAAATGTAGCTAAAAGCGAAATTGCACTTTGTGTAAAATAGGTAAATGGATAGGAGTTAATTCTATGTTAAATGTGTTGAGTTGAGTTGAGTTGAGTTGAGTTGAGTTGAGTTGAGTTGAGTGTTGTTACCACAAGGTAAATCAAGTTGCATATCAACCAAGCGTTCATATACGAACAGATATATACATATATCTACATTCTCATACATATGTTTACGTGTAGGTGGGTGCGAAGAGTGCAAGTGCTTAAACAGCATGGAGTCATCAGCTGCGTTAGGGTCAATTTCCGTGTTGAACTTTTGCCCGCACTTCGAGTTCCATGCAAACACACATATGTATATTTCTATAGATCTGCGGCTGATGATACCCAAACACACACACATACACAAACCACCCACATACTCTTCTTAATGCGCACGCAAAGCGGTGGCACAGTTGCGGGGCAGGTATATGTCGGATGCTGCAGCATACCGGTTGCAAGGTAAGCCTTGAAAGCCATGGCAAAATTGCAGCCAACGTGTTGGAAAATTAGATAAGATTTAAAATTAATTAAGTTTTAAGAGGTCAGTCATAGCTTGTACCAGTGCAACAGCATGGCCAATTACTGAATTGGTCTCAGCTGTAACAACTTTCAACTTTCTCCTCTTGCGGTAAGATTTTTTTTCAATTGCTCCTTTTACTTGGTTAAGCTTTGCTTAGATTGTTCTTGATTGAAAAACAGGCGACAACTTGAGGCAATATAATTTAATTAGTCGGTTTTATAGAAAAGACGGTTTACTCAAAGACAAACATACGAAAAATGCAATAAAGTGGAAGTAAAAAGAATGAAGTCGGAAAAGTTTGAGTGTTATAAAGATAAAAAATTTATATAAAGGATATGCTATGTGGTTGAAAGTGTAAATTTTTCGACATTTGATTAACAGCAAACTTATCTACAAGTGAGCAATTGGCACGGTATTTGAAGTTCTTAGTTAGATTACGTTCTATAGAAGAACTCAATTTTGATCGGTCAGTTTGTATGGCAGCTATATGCTACAGATGTTCGAATTAAACAATTCTTGCAGAGATTGTACCGTTGAATTGGATAACATTCTATGCCAAATTCTGTCAAGATATCACTTCAACGAAAAAAGATTTCCATAGAAGAACTTGATTCTGATCGGTCAGTTTGTATGGCAGCTATATGCTATAGATGTTCGAATTAAACAATTTTTTCAGAGATTATACCGTTGGCTTGGATAATATTCTATGCCAAATTTTGTCAAGTTATCTCTTCAACGAAAAAAGATTTCCATAGAAGAACTTGATTCTGATCGGTCAGTTTGTATGGCAGCTATATGCTACAGATGTTCGAATTAAACAAGTCTTGCAGAGATTGTACCGTTGAATTGGATAACATTCTAAGCCAAATTCTGTCAAGATATCGCTTCAACGAAAAAAGATTTCCATAGAAGAACTTGATTCTGATCGGTCAGTTTGGTTTGCTTTGGCAAATAAGCACTTTTTTGGGAAGAAAAAAGGGATGCAAGATTTTAGATCATTTTCCATGGGATTAGTTCGCATATATCTGTATTGACAGACGGACGGACCCTCTATTGCCTGGTGCTTCATTTTGACAGCAAAATACAACCACGGTAATAAAATTTCTCCGACAGTTTTGTTGTGAGGGGATAATTTCTCATATATGCATTTATATGTATAAACAGACAGACGAATCCCTTACTTCTAAGCATACCTTTGTGACAAAAATGCCTCTACGCCGCTCAAATGTCTCCGTCAGTTTTATTTTACCACTTAATGTACAGGTAATACAACAACTAACCTCTGACAACCAGTCGCACTGGCTGGCTGGTGAGTGCATCTTGTGTTGTAAAATCACTCGCCGTCACTTGGCATTCCCACAAGCCATCATCGAAGTCTAGCGTCGCCGAACGTATCCATAAGGAACAATCGCCACCGATTTGCATAGGCGGCGGGTGTAGGTCAAGATGTAAATTACCGCCACTGCTGCTGGAAGGTCGTGCGGCCCATTCGTATTTTTTCGCATATATGCCAACAGGCTGCAGGAAAGAGAGAGAGAGATTAAAAATATTTGTTTATGTAAGTGTGTGCAACATGTAGGGAGACAAAAAATGTATTTAACTCTTAATTAACTGTATTATTATGCAATTTTTTAATATACTATAACTACCGTTAGATTAAAAAATTCGTAGGATCTGTGTACAACTTCGGTCACTGAAGTTAACTCCGAAACCATCCACAGCTTAAAGTTAAAAATATGAAGTCGAAAACAAGTTTGATTTCGGTAAAATTTAGTTTCGGTTATGCATTTTGCTTTCACTAAATAAAATTTCAGATTGCGCATAAAACTCTATAATCTATTTGTTGTAGAACGGGCAAAAAATTTCAAGAGAAATGCAAATATTTTGCAACCAGACCTCAACATTTTTAAATGAAATTTTTTCGGTTATTCAATGTCATATAAAGCAACTGACCACTAGTGCAACACACTCATCACCAAATTACAAGTATGCAGCGAGATGCTGATATGTAAGTTGCACGTAGCAAGGCATTTTTATTTGTTGAAACCAAGCGCATTTTAGTATATATATATGTATATATATAGTATATGTGTATTTATAACGGAGAAAACCAAAATGTAAAATGTGCTATATACTTTCGTTTACATATATACAATCACCAAGCCGCACCTGTCACGACTGCTCTTTCACCTGCATTTTGTATGAGGCAACTGGCAACTAAACTGTGTGCGTGTGTGTGTGTGAGTGTATTTCTATATATATATATATGTATATGTTACATGTGTGAGTAATTAAGTTTCCTACATGTCTTGTTGCATGCGACGTGCTTGTGGCAGGAAGGATTTTCGATTTAGTTGCTTGTTTGCTAATTGGAAATTAAATTACAATTACTTGCTGCAAGCTAGAAGTTCAAATACGACGACATCGGTTGAAAATGCACACATTTGCGGTATATTATTGCAGCCGTTTTGTGCTTTTGTTGCTTTAATTTGCACTTTTTTCTTTCCCCTTTCCAAGGCTATTGTTATAGCAGTGCATGTCGAGCATCGCGTACATATCATTGGAGGGGCGTAATTTTATTAAATGCCACAAGATCCTGAGTTAATGCAAGCGTGGTGTTGCAAATTGCCTGCTAGGTTGTTGCAAGATGGAACGAAATTTTCAAAGCACTACCTGCACACTCATGTTATTTTTTATAAATAGATATGAGTAAGTGCCGTGGTTGTAGCATACCTACAGGTGTTCGTTTTAGGGCTACATTGGAGATTTGAAAATCTTATTATATTATATTTCTTTAAATTTTTATTTAGTTTAACGCAAAATGTTGTTTCGGAGTTATTATAAAATGTCAAAATTGAAATTTTCTTTTCTAATATCATAAAGTAATTTGTATGACAGCTATATGCTATAGTGCTTCGATCTGAACAATATTTTCGTGGCTTCTACGGTTGGTTTGGAGAATAATCTGTGCCGAATTTCGTGAAGAAACTTGGTTAAATAAGAAAGTTTTCCATATGAGCAATTGATTTGGATGCCTCAATTCGTAAGACAGCAATATGCTATAGTGGACAGATCTCAACAATTTGTCGTAAAAAATCGTCTAAAGAGTAGCAATGTTTAATTGCAGCGGTAAAATATTACTTTAAATTATAACAAAAAAATCATACGTGATCTAAAACGGTCTATAACCCCAATGGTTTGCTTTTTGAATACGTAACGCCTTATTTTTCGGGAAAATGGAACCTTCCTGCATATAATAATATCAGAATCAATCAAAATTTTGTTAGTCTTTATAATCTCGTAATATTCACGCCCAAGTAATACAATTCATATAAAATTTCATTATTATATTTCAATTTCTTCAAGGGCACTTTTATACATTGAAGTTTACATAGTCACATTTTCAAAATACGACCATATACTCATATATACTGTATACTGTATACATATACATATATGTATATAAACTACTTCCTCGCTTCTATGCATCAGTTAACCAGATGTTGCCGCTGTCATCTATACATTTGACACGTTTGTCCTGATTATCGCTGATTATTGTTATTATTATTGTTGTTGCTGTTACTGTTGTCATTGATAGCTATTTTGTTGTTCTAATTGCCGTTGTTGTTTCTAAAATTTTTAGTTATCTGCTTTCGTGCTTGCCTCGCACGACTTGACACTTGCTGTCACTGTTTAATGAAGCAATATAATGAAATTGTGTAGAATGCGGCGCATTAATTGCGGCAAGGACTTGATTGGATTACGAAAGGCAATGAAGTAAATTTCATGAAAGTGCGAAAATTTAAGCTATGGTTTCTATGTCATATTTAATTTTAGTATATAGGATATAGTGAAAATTACATTTAAGATTAAAATAGAAATATTTTCACTTTTGCTTTCTAATCATTTTGAAAATTGTTTGGCTACTTGATTGATAGTTTGTTATCTTTTATGATTTCACCCAAAAAAAGCTGAGAAGAGTACCCACAAATTGGTAGTGTAAAATATGCTAGAAAGTAAGAGCAGATACTTTTGAAATTCTTCAAGCGATTCTTAGCACTAGACAAAAATTTGTTATTTTCATAAAATAATTACAACTGAAAAAAATCGTTTGAAACTTTTCTTGTAGAGTTGGTTTTATGCTGAAACTGAGTGAATTGTGTCGTGGCGATGAATCACTTAATTTCCCAATTAGGGCGTTGGTTCAACTCAATTGAAATCTTAATTGGGCAATTAATAAATTATAGGTAGAATATAAATCGAACTGAAATTTTAATTAAGCAATCAATTAATTTTTAATTGAATATAAATTGAAATGAGAAATAGAAATTAATAAACTTTTAATTGAAACTAAATTTAGCTGAAATCTTAATTAAGCAATTAATTCATTTTTAGTTGAATTTAAATTGAACTGAACTTTTAGTTAGGCAGTTAATAAATTATTAATTGAGATTATTGGTTAAATATAAATCGAACTGAAATTAAATAAATTTTTACTTTAAAATTAATATAATTGAAATCTTACTTAAGCAATGAGTAAATTATTAATCGAATATAAATTGAACTAAAATCTTAATTAAGCTATTAATAAATTTTTCATTTAATATAAATGGAACTGAAATCTTAATTAAGCTATTCATAATTTTTTAATTAAGTGTAAATTGAACTCAAATCTTAGTTAAGCAATTAACAAATTTTTAATTGAATATAAATCGAACTGAAATCTTAATTAAGCTATTCATAATTTTTTAATTAAGTGTAAATTGAACTCAAATCTTAGTTAAGCAATTAACAAATTATTAATTGAATATAAATTGTATTAAATATAAATTGAATTGAAATCTTAGTTTAACAATTAATACATTTTTAATTGAATATGAATTGAACTGAAATCTTAATTAAGCGCTTGATATCCAGGCTTAATTTATTGTTGGAATTTTTCAATTATCGCCCAAATTTACAATTCCATCCATTATAAAATTCACACTGTGCTTTCAACTTAACAGAATTGAGTACAACGTGAGCGTAAATGCAGCTCAAAGGTTTTTGTTTAATGACACTCTGCTTAATGTATGGAATGTAAAGGTAGACTTCCTTTATTTAAAAAATAATCTTACTGATTGCCCTTTAAAATTTTGTACTTAAAAGTGGGAGGAAATGTGTTGACAGGCACCTAAGTAAATATCGAGCAATTAACGCCTATTTTTTAGATAGAAAAAAAAGGGTGCGAGTGCCATTACTAATACATTCCAATGTTTATTTACAAACGAATACATACATATAGTATGTCTATTTGTGTACATACATTTTATGAAGCTGAGGTTGTGTATTTATACAGCAAATATTGTGCCACGTGAGCGTGCATACACACACGAGCAATGCGACGTGCCACATTAGTTGCTATGCCACGTTTGCATTAGTTGTGTTGCGCAAAAAATTCTGCAGAAAATACATTTATATATACGTTTGCCGCTTGCGGCGTGACACTGAATAATCGGCATAAATTATGTTTTAAAATACCTCGGTGCGCAGTGTTGCAAGTTATGTGCGAAATGTCTACAGAAATTGCAGTCTTGGCATTTAGATAGTTTTAAAGGAGTGTGATTTTTTTTTTTAATTTTTTTACTTATGGGTTTATGCGATTTCGTTTGATTGAATGCAACATTTTGATTTTAAGAACTATTTAAGAGTCACAACTAGTTTGATCGATTAAAAAGCCATTTATGGGAATTTAATAAAAATTGTTTTCATTGTTTACTTTATAAATAATTTAAGAATATTCAGTATACTTTTCGAGTTCGAGTTTTGCGCGAGATCCGATGTCACTTATATACGTTCCACCAGTGATTACAGGCTTACGAAAGAGTTCTATGAAAAATATTGGACATACAATGACCTATGATCGAAATGAAATAAAAATAAAAAAAATTACCAAACTAAAATAAAATAAATTAAAAAATTTAATTTTACCCAAAATTTTGGTCGGTTTTGCCTGCGAAATTCGATTCTTTATCACATCAAAAAAACTGGTAAGTCACTGTAAGGGGAATTATATACAGAATATATAGATAGACATGATAGTGATCGGATGCAAATCCATGAATCGTCGAATATTTGACTTCTTAGAAAGAACGAATGTGCTATTCGGTCAGGTCATGCGTCATTAATCGAATAAGTAGAAATCAGATGGGAGAAGTCAGGAGAGTACAAAGGGTGCGTTAGGATGGCACATTTCAAAGTGGTCGATTGTTGTCATGTAGGTCTTCCTCAATGCTTGGCGAATTCCTTGAAGCGGGTCGAACTCAAAGCCAGTTATTTTTAAGGTTCCAAATCTGAGGATATAATCTACTAAATCGAGAATTTTGTGATGCAGAACTGCATTTTTTCGAGTGAAATGCAAAAGTAACACTTTCCAAAAATGAGGATGTTCTTTGGCTACCCAGAGGATACTTGGTCTAAGACCGGAAGTCGTGAGCTGCTTGAACCTATAAAAATATATAAAATAATTCGAAATTTCTATTGAAATCTCGAAGTTTGTCTATTACAGCTCTTCTACGCGTTCCAAATCGTATCGTTAGGTATTTAAAGTATCGAGGTCACATAGTTGCCGAATTTCTGCATACACATTCGGCTTGCATTATGCATAAAGGAGTATTCCAAACCATCAGAGTATTTGAACCGGCCATTCGGTTTAATTGAATTAAAATTGAATTTGTTATCAAATCGGCCGCATTGGTAACAAATCGATTTCGCTGTAAAATGTCACAAAATATTTGAATTCTATTTGAAATGAAAAGCGCGAATTTTTGTTGCTTCCACGCGAATTAATTCGGTTACATCACGCTACGTGCTTTTACGTGGAATTCAAAATGAATATCAGCTAAACCGATTTTATGTTAGTGCTAATGCACAGTAGTTAGTTTGCGGACGGTAGGTAAATACCACAATTCGATATATGAACGCGCGGAATTGGTAAAAAGCAAAAACATTTATTTTTGCAGAAATCGAATTATTTAGAATTTGGCACCTCTTGCAACACCAGCTTAATATAAGGATTAATTTTATTTCCGGAATGACAAAATGTGGGTCAAAAGGTTTCTATTAAAATTTTCATGTCAAATCAACAGTTTTTGAAATCGCCATTCTTGGTTGCGTACAAAAATAGTCACTAGTGATATTATGAAGAAGGTTTGGTTGACAAAATTAGGGTAGAGCTTAGTTCAGTCTAGGGTCCAGACACTGAACCCGATTTTCGACGGTTTTCAAGTATAAATCGGCCGTAAGTGCTGCCATTTGATGTTCGATATTCGTAAGTACGGCACAGTGGCACCGCACCAAACCGATTAAAATCCGGATCATTTTCAAGTTGTTGCTCAGCCCAATTCACGAGAATATAGCTAGGCCAAGTGGCTTCAGTTCTTGTGTCAATTTGATCTTATAAGAATGTAGGTCAAGATATTTTCGCAAAATTTGTCCCAACTACATCATAGAGATGCCCAACGCTTGAGAGCGACGTGTGAAAGACTGATTTCGGTCTCCTCAATTGATGCACTAGCGGCAGCAATATTGTCGACACTATGGGTACTTTTTCGTCGCACTGGCACAGAAACATTTTGTACTGTCCCTGTGGATTAACATTTTTTCACTACTCACCGCTCAACTGTATATCTGACAGCACGATTATGATGACCAAAACTTGGTTGAAGCTACAGACTCCTAATTTTGGTAGTAAATTTTAATAATATCGGCTCGTTGTTGGATCGTATTTATTTCTACGATGAAATGGCAAGCCTTACTGAAGAGAAATGTCAAAAGAGCGGGACAAAATATGTCGTCGTTTGCTGTTCTTATCGGTCAATTCTAGATTGAATCAAGTATAATATATTTGTTGGATATTTGTCGGAGATGCATCCAGAATTTTCTTTTTAGCTTGCTACTATTTCCATATTCTAAAAAAAACTATAACAGTTTAGTCTTCCGCATTTATCATTTATTCCCTTCGCTGCTCAATTTTGCTCTTAGCCGCTAGATCTTTCTTTAAAGTTGAATAATATTTATATGCGCATACATGCGTCTAGCTACTTAGCTGCCACCAAATTTCAATTTATTCACCAATTCATGCACCATTCAAAGCTGCCTAAGTCAACAATCAACAACCATAAAAGTAAGACTTTTTATTAGAAATAAAAAGCACAATTTTCCAATGTTGCTACATCTACGACAACTGTCTGGGAATCAGCAGCAGAAGTAGYAATAAGTGAAAAGAAAAATAAACAAGCGAACAAGCGACTAATGCAAGACAGCGAAACAAATTAAAATGGAGAATGTTTCAGTGAATGCCGTTGTATTGAGTGACATGCGAGAGTATGTTGGCGCATAAGTGCATAAGTTTGAGGGTGAGACTGACGCGCATGCTGTGACCCTTCTAGGAAATTTTATGCATATCATTCAAGGAGCTGTACTCTCTTTTTCTCTGGAATGTTATGTTTTTTCTCAACTATTCTCCAACAAAACGTATCAGTCTGTTTTATATTATTATACACTTCGTTCGGTAGAAGATAGAGTTAGATAGTGGGGTATAAGCAGGGAAGCACTGCTGAGACAAAGTCATCTCAACAGTGGTAACTAGCTAGTGCAGATGTTGTAATTTGGTTGGCCAATGTTATTTTTGAAGTTTTAATGAGTACGCGTAAGTAAAGTGCTGAAGCTTACCATTTCAAAAACCTGCACTTAATACAACAATATCCCTACTTTAGATCGCTTTTATATATTATTAAGCTAAGCTATTTAGATCAGAGATCTATTGGTTTATTTATGAAACCTAGGGTCTCCAGGATCTATGAACTCACAAAGTATATACGAATACTAAATAAATTAAAATTTAGCAGAAATACGAAAAAAAGTTTGTTGGTGTTTTTTCAAAAATTATTTATTTATTCATGAATATCTATTTTGTCCCCTTCAAAGTAATCCCCATATATTATACATCTGTGCCAATGGTTTTTCCAATCTTCGAAGCATTTCAAAAAATAATTTTTCTATCCTTTTCAGCTCCTTCTTCGATGCCCGCTATATCTCGTCAAGAGAAGCGTAACTTCGTCCTTTCTTGGGCCTCTTCAGTTTAGGGAACAAGAAAAAGTCATAGGGGGCCAGATCTGGGGAATACGGTGGCTGCGGCATCATTAGTGTGTTGTTTTTGGCCAAAAAGTCGCGCACAGCAACAATGTATGAGCAGGGGCGTTATCGTGGTGCAAAAGCCAATTTTTGTCACATCTTCTCGGCCTTCTGAGAACATTTGTACCACCGATAAACGTTGCTTCGGTCCAAGGYAGCTTCTCCGTATGCCACAGTCAACATTCGGAATGCATCCGCGCACTTAATTTCGTTTTTCACACAAAATTTGATACAGGTTTTTTGATCCTTTTTTTTAAATAGGTAGAAAGCGAAGACGATCCAAAACACGTGCACGCAAAGCAGCTGTCAACAATTAAATGAACATTCAAAATGGCTGAGTTTGTCGGCATAAATGAGAGACATGAGTAGCAATATAACGCCACAAAAAATTCGAAATTCGCGATACTTTTTGAACACACCGCGTAGTACCACGAAAGGTATCGTTTCAAGGTGGACAGATCCAAGAAGCTTCACTGAATTCACCTAACTGCATTTTTATACAATTTCTCCAGGTAGCAGCTGATTTGAGCAATCAAAGACACGCGGCCGAATAGTTTTACTTATTCTGAAAGCGTTCGCAAAAAATCTCATATTATTGAATGCATAAAACTAAGCTCATTGTGTAGAGCTGCAGCAATTTCTTCCACGGCTTGAATTTTTGCAAAAACACATATACATACACACATACAAGTTGTCTGTATAACCATAGTTGTGGAAACAATAAAAGTGTCAGTTACAAATGTCGCCCACATATCAATTGTCTGGCTGCTGTTGTCTTTGCTTCCTTGACGTCACAACAGAAGAAACGCATGTACGTGCAATACGTGTGTGTACTCAACTTGTGTGTGGCTGTGTGGGTAAATGAAGCAAATATTGCGCCAGAGTTTTTTCTGAGAAAACGTTGTATGTCACAATTACAGCTGCACTCTACAATTGAGTTGATTAGAAGCAAGTGTATTAGGTTAAAGTATCCTTTATCCTTATAAAGGCTTACAAGCAATTGCACTGGAAGAAAAATGCCTAAGCGCATATAGGTGCATAAATGCTAGTGAGTTCGTTAAAATTTACTAGCAGTTCGCTTGTCGTTAAAAAAGTTACATAATGCACCATTGACAATGATTTGCTTGCGAGCCACAGGTTTGCTAGTAAAAATCTTTCAGATAGATTAAGCTTTAAGCTTTATATTTAAGATTATTATTGACTCATATAATGATTTTTTTTTTTCAAAATTTGAAACGGTAAATCAAGGTTTTCAGATCAAGAGTTAAATTTTGTACACACAAAAAATTACCCATAGAGTCTTGGCTTCTCAAAGGTATGCAAACCCCAGAAATAAACTATCTAATTTGTTCCTGTTTGCAGTGGTGAAGATAATTCTCTTTTCATTTCCCCAAATTAGTAGTATGTGGAAAACTTTCATTGATCGACAGTTCGCACTTATTCGGATAACATGTCCTGGCTGACGGAGCGGCTCTACTTGATCCCCTTATGCTTTTATGCAGTTAACTATACTACGTATGGCAGTTCTAGTATGGTATCTGCGCTATTGAACGTTGATAGGTAGGTATGTGAATAGGAGTGCTGTCACTTCGCACTCATTTAGAGCCGGATACGCCATTTTGATTCTTCCGATTATTGTCGAACTTCTATAATCTTGCTATCTCGTTTCATCTTTGCGCTGAACCCATTTGGTACTCGTGTTTCTGCTATGCTTGTTTTGGACATCCATTCAAGATTTGGTGTCTGATGTATTCCAAGTATTCGGTATCTGGTTTGTGCCAAAGCTGGGTATTCCCAACGAAAGTAGAAAACTGTTTCTTTATACCATCAAGCTTGCAGCTGCAGCAAATATCATTATAAGGCAGACCCATTTTCAGCTCGTGTTCCCCAAACGAACAGTGCCAATAGCTGTAAGTAAATACCACTGATGGGCCTACGTAATAAGTTCTTGGTTTTAGTCCTATCACACTTGGTCCATATCTGCTTCGTTATCTTACAGTCGGTTATTGATTTCCATCTTCACTGAGATATTCGTTCAAAGTGAGTAAAAATCTCTCTTTTGATAGTCCCTAGCGCAAATGGTATTAACTAGGCATCTAAAGAGGTTCCTACTTTGTTGAACTCATATGCTGTTTTGATACCAAAAATGTTCCTGTGACCGGGAACCCAAATTAAGTAATTAAGTAYAAGTTTTTTAGCCAGTGAGCTTAAAGCCTTTCTGCAAGGCCAACAGTGCTGCCTGGCTATACGTGTATATGGTTGCTTTCTCTATCGTTTCTCGGTTATTCAATAGAAGAGCTCAACCCCTATCTATATCTAGTACTTCCGCTCGGAAGTTGCTGGCTGAGTTTATTAGTCGGATAAGGACAAAGATTTTGAGATCATCGAAGTGTGAAGATTGAAAGATAAGTAGCTTAATTATGACTTGCTTTGTTGTGAACTGCTTGGGAAGTTTTTTTGTTTTTTTTCCCTCTTTCTTGAGAGGTGGCATATTTAATTTTTTACTAATCATGTACTTTATTATTTAGCGAATATTCAACAGGCTGCTCCCGATTTTTTTTTATTAAATAAAAGATAAATGCAGAATTTAAAAAGAGATCAAGAGACGAAGTGTGAGAGAGGAGCTGGCAAGGGAGAGATATATTGAGAAAAGAAGACGTGGTATGAGCGAGAGGAAACGTGAGACATAACGAGTGTAGGCAATGGCTTCAGCCTTGACTCGAATTCTATAGCAATGAAGTTGAAACATCCGTTTGAGGATGGCAGTGAAAGCTGAACACCAGGAGATGATGTTGCGATTCTATAACGATTCTCCAATCCATAACAATGGGTCGGGTGTTCCAGTGCACTACCATGACTGACTAATATCGTCTATCTTGGAACCAGTATTAACACCAAAAACAAYGTCGGCGTTGAAATTCAACGGAAAAAATCCCGCCAACAGATTCTACTTCGAATGGCGGAATCGATGTAGTAGGAAATTGAGAGGTAAAGACCTCTCTCGACGAACAAGGAACAAAAGCTACAATTCACTCATTATCCCTGTCTGAGGAGTGAGGAGTCGACATTAAAAGTTTTCGAGAGAAAGGTTCTGCGGAAGATTTATGGTCCATTGTGCATTGGAAACGTTAGTAGCCGTTTCAGTCGATGGAAAAAGATTTTGTTCAGCGAAATAAGATATAGCGGCTACGATGGCTAGGTCATGTTGTCCGGATGGTAGAAAACACCCCAGCTCTGAGAGTATTCGAGGCAGTACCCGTCGGGGGAGGCAGAGGAAGGAGCAGATCACCACTCCATTGGAAAGACTAAGTGGAGAAGGATCTGGTTGATCTGCCGAGTTTAGATCAGAGACTATATTCTTGGTATTAAAACTGGTTCGGTGGTTCGGTGACGTGGAGAAAAAACTTCTAAGAAACTTTTAGTTAAGTGCAGAGTAAAAGTGATATCTTCATCATCCATTCAGTATCCATTTTTTGTGGTGAGTAGTAAGCTTCATATGCTCTTTAACTTTTTAAACCAACTGCTTCACAATATATGTATATATTTTTTGTTATTTTTCCGTACAACAAGAGATATGCTACTCCATTGTGCGTTTATTTGAAAGCAAAACACAAAATCTTTACCTTTTAGCTAAAATATTAATTTCCAGCACAAAGGAACTCAAATGTACCACTTGCTGCAATGAAAAATGTCCGAAAACCTTTTAAATTTCTTTCCTTGTCACTTGTGTATGGCAACAAAGTGGCAGTTGAGGTGACAGTTATTGCAATCGGGGGCACTTGGCGTGAACACTAGTTACACGCACCCACACACACCAACAAAAAAATGCATTTTTCGCCAGCAAGTGCAGAGTTCCAACCACACACGTCCAGTGACAAGCATAACTGCGTATGTGTGTGCGTGTATGCTTGTTGTTATTGCATGTGTCTGTTGCGCCATTATAACACATGTTGCAGTTGTAAGAGTGTCACTTGAATGTTAGAACAACACAAGTTGTAATAAGAACAAGCATAAAATAACAGAAAATCTACTGCTGCGGTAACGCTATATCGTGTGGGTGTGTGCGAGTAGAATAACAGACAACATGTTAACAACACAAAGATATATCCTGTGAAGTGCGCATATACATAGGTATGAATGTATGTGCTTGCTTTATATTTAAGAATATTAAGAATTCGAAAATGAAAACAGCAACTGTACTTGAAGGCAATCTGGTGTTCTTGTAGTTTGTTGTAGGCTTCCTCACACACAGAGCACACCCTGCTACAGGTGACAAAATGTGCAGAGCACATTTCTGGTTAGCTGAGTGCAATCACAATGGTTGGCTGACKGCATGTGTGCAGTTGAAAATCCTGATTTTGAAAATAAAGTTTTGTGCACCTTAGATTTGCTCTTGAAGAGCAGTTTAGTGCACATCTTTGAAATTTAGTGCAATTATTGGAGAATTAATAATTGAAAGAAAAAGAGAACGTTAACTTTGGCTGCATCGTAGCTTTAAAATCTCTCACAAATACAAAGATTTCATTCGGATTGCATATTAAAGGTTCTTAAYAAAAGATTCCATACCAGTAATTGAGTTTATTTGATCAGTTTGCACGGCAGCTATATGCTATTGTAGCCCGATCTCAATAATCTGATTGGAAATTGCAGCGCTGCCTTAAAAAACGAACTCTACTGAAAATCGTGATGATATCTTGTAAAACAAAAAATGTTTTCCATACAAGTACTTGCGTTTGATCGATTGGTTTGTATGGCAGCTATATGCTAAAGTATTCCGAAATCAGCGATTCTGATAAATAAGAAGTCTATTGAAGAGCAATGCATGCGTGATATCTCAGAAACTGAGTGACTAGTTCACCTTCATTTACCATATAGTATATAGGGTTTGTTCGGRAAGTAATAGGACTGATTTTCCGCCGCGATTGTGTTTCGAAGTGTGCACGCACCGACTGAATTCGGTAGAGRCCGTTTCTGGCTAAYGAACAAACGACTGGTCAGTTGTCGTCTCCGAGCACCTAGAGAGTGAGGRCAMACATTTTCACGCGACGTGTTTCTGTAAGTGGTTCAAGGCCGTTAGAGCAGAGGTACGCGTTTAAATTCTGYGARAAACTYGGTAAAYCTGCGACAGCGACGCTTAATATGATCAACCAGGCTTATCCAGATGTTGTTTTAGCAAGAAGTGGTGTGTTTCGGTGGCACCAAGCCGTTTTGGAGGGCCGGGAAGAGGTCGCTGATGAAAACCATAAGAATGAGCGCAAATCTAAAGTGAAACCAATGCTCATTGTCTTTTTTGTGGTTTTTCTACATGAAATGGCAGCTTTTAATCCTCTTCAGGTTTCTCTCCGTTCCAAATATGATAAATTTGCTTGTTTACACACCCATTGAACTAGTAATGGGTCTCACCGCTAAACAAAATTTGRCTCGAAAATGTTGGATCTTCTGGGAACTTTTCAAGAGCCCATATCGTGAGTCGATAACGTTTGGGAAGATCAAGCGGCTTCAGTTCTTGACCAAGCTGTGTTTTATACGCTTTCAATTTACGATCACGACATAAAAAATGTGCAGTAGTTCCATACGTCAGTTCGAGTTGTTGCGAATGGCGTCGAATCGACTTTCCACGGTCTTCTTATACACTCTCAGCTAAGACTGCTATATTTTCTTCACTGCATGGTGGACGTGGTCTCTTCGGTCGAATTTTATTCAATAAGGAAGGCTGGTTGTTAAGATGAGCGATAGTGTTGCGAATAGTATGCTTGGTAGGCCGATTACGTTGGCCTAAGTTGAGCGAAGTCCGCAAAACACATTCCTTAGAGAACTTGAATTTTCGTAATAAAGTTAAACGATTTGTAAACGTTGTTCTGACGTCAGTCTTTACATGATGAAATGCCAAACAATACTGAACAAAAATAACATGCCAGCTTGACGCGACTAATGCATGATCTTTCAAAAAAGGCTATTGAAAAATGTACATCTATTTCGACACCCCTTTACTTATAAATTTTTTCACACATTAATCATAGCTTGCATAGCATTTGCCTCATCTTTGCTATAYGGATATGTAGACAACGCATAAATCTTTAAAGTTCTGGTGCAGCTGGAGATTCTTCAAAAATCTCATTACGTTTGTAAAGAATCAATTTGAAATTCGTAGAAATGTAAGAAAACTACTATTCGCACAACTTCCAATTTGAAGAATATTTCCATTCAGGTAAATGTTCATTTCGAATTTGTTGCACGCATGTAATTTGTGGACGTTTGAAAGGGTTCTGCAGAGGTAAATATGAAGGATTTAAGGGAATGTAGAGTCGGCTGCGAAATTCATTTCTGTGAATTTCTGCATTTTGTCTGAATTTTTGCATCTTCCTTTTTCAGGAAAACTTGTTTTATGTTATTGCTGCATACTGCATGTTTTTGCTTGTATCGTATCTATGTAACAACAACTATTCGCACAAAATTTCCATTAATTTTCCGAAAGTTCATTTTGCAAAAGTGTAGCAAAACACAAATGCTTTTGCCATCCATGCGGAGTTTGCTTTTGCAAGTTTTGTTGTTATACTTGTAGCTGGTATATCTGCATAGCATAATATTATYCCCAAATGCAGAAAAGAAACAATCACAATTTTAAGTTGCGTGTTTGGAATTAATTACGCTAGCACAAGTGAACCAGTGGCGGTGAGTATGCCGACGAAAGAGTTATTGATATTTCGATTTTAATTTTTTTTCTTTTTTTTGTTTAATTTTCTAGGAATATGAAAACTGCTAATTATAACAGTTCAATTCCAAGAATTTGTTTATTTTTATTCCACATAATTCCCTGAAGGGTCATACACTGATTATTGTAATCCACCAACTTGTCAATACCATTTTTGTAGTACGATTTGTCCTTTGCTTCCAAATAGGCCTTATTTTCGGGGATAAGCTCTTCATTCGGCGAGCATTTCTTCCCAAGTCCGAGCATTTTTAAGAGATTTGAGAACAGAAAATAGTCACTGGGGCATCAATTCTGTAGAATACTGMGGATGTGGATGTGATTCAAGGATTTTCGTCTTCGGTTTCACTGATTTGTGGCTCGGTTCATTGTCTTGTTGAAGCAGCAGTTACTTTTTTTTTCAAATGTGGCGGTGTCACAATCAGCTCGGACCACCCCAATGTTTCCTATATAAYTATTTCCGATCTTTCACCTGACTTCAAGTCGTTTAAGTTGGTAAAAATGTGTGACATTTTAATGAAATGTTTCCACTCTTTCATAAAAATTATAAAATTGCAATAATAATTTGGCGCTCCATATAAATGAAATTGGTCTTGGTGTAAGCCTMATGTTTCGTATATAACGAATTTCAATCGCTGCTCGATACGACGGAGTTATTCTTCCACAATTTCGACCATCTTCGACGGAAGTTCTCACGCAAATACCTTAAATCGACCAAATGKAACTCCTTATTGGCCGTTAGTCCATCCAGAACAAATTCTTGATACACCAAGCCAAAAAAACAAAAAAATAAAAATAAAAAATAAAAATAAAAAACTTGAGCGGCTTTGGAGGTAGCTTAGATCCAGGATACTTTTTAACTATTTATGTCAAAATTTAAAACAACTCATGAATACAAAATTTATATTTCAAATCTCATAAGTATTTTTGTAGGAATCTTTTGAATACATGCGTGCATTTTTAAACAGATTCTTCTTCAAAAATAATACAATTGCTAAGTATTTGGAATAGTAGAAAATAACTGCAACCAAATACCCAGTTAAATAGATTACAACTGGCTCAGTAATCAGTCGTTGAGTTGTATTATACCACGCGCATTCCAAAAGACTGATATCATAACCTTGCCAGTCGACGATTTCGTCTTTCCACGTTTGAGAACCGGTACAACATGTGCAGTCCACTTGAATGACTGTCGATTGAACTCCAATGGGTAATGATGGAGTTATGTTTCGATTGTCACACACCGACGCAAAAGTTCGGTTTTATTACGTTTGAAGCGCACTCAAACACTTCTCAGAATCAGTTATTCGTCGTTTTAGTTGGATTATGAACTTGCGAGCCACGCACTTTGCACAGAGYTTTCGYCTCTTTAAAGCGTCATTGTCCTCGGTGCTCATTTGCCTGTTTCCAGCTTAGCAAATATCTTTTCAACGGTGAATTTCCCAAAGCCCAAATTCAACAGTATTTTGCTCCAAAAAGTAATGCTTTATTGACACACGAAATGCTTTATGGCTCTTTTTTTTTTTTTTGTCAACTAACACAAGTTGCTTCACAAAGTTGCTATATCTCATTAACTAATAGTTAGAATCTAACTAATAGAAATCACATAAATCGCAGTAGTTGTATTCTCTATGTACCAGCCACAGTGCAGCGTGGACGAGTTCTCTAGTAATTAATAAACATAATGCAGTATTTCATGCCATGCAAATATGGTATATTTATAGCTGCATAATTGGAAAATTTATAATATAAATCTTAAAAGTAAATTTTTCAAAAGTTTTGCACTCTGAATTCTGATTTCTGAATGGCAAATATTTTCCACTACATCATATRAAATCTCCCTGCATGGAACGTCTCTGTTTCCCCTTGACAAATATGCAAATGTCAACAGTGGTCACTGCTTTCATGTATATAGTTGCATATGTATGTATTAATAACAGCAAGCAACAAACTCTCTACGAGCGTATATACCCCATGCACATGACCGTTATGCATTCGGAGCAGAAATAGCTGAGATAGCAAAATAACAGCGACGACTTACAAATATTTGATGTTATTTTACTTACTTGGAACATATGCAGAGCAAATCTGTGCATATATATCTGTATATTTGTGCAATCGAGTGCATGAGAAATTAAGCGAAGTGAAAGAGGAGGAACGTGTGCGGACTGCAATGTGGTTATATTCCACGAAATACTCATACGACCTGTGACACCTTTGTGCCGGCTATAGCTATGCATGAGCATGAGTCGTGGCGAAGTTGTGTCAAGTGATGTTCGAGTGAGCCGTTTAAGTTCTGCTATATTCATGTACCGCCACTATTAAAGATATGACGTATTTTTGGTACACTTGTTGGTATTATTTTTGATATTCTTCTTTGTATATAAATGACTTATATAAACACATGTGTTGTTTTTTTTACATAACAATGCTGATATGCTCACATGCACACATGCGGATGTGGCAAATTAATGCAGATCTTTATTTATTTGCTTGCAGAAATAAAATATCGTGTCAAAATGAATAATCAAAATCAACATACAAATGTGTTGATGTGTGTGTGTGTGTGAGGGCATGGCGGTCGCCTTGTTACTTTTTGGTTTTCTGGTTACGATTTTTGCAGCTACAACAGCTGAGCTTAATTTGGGCAAGTTGTTATTATTATGATTATTGTTATGACTTGTGGCTAACTGTGCGCATGTTATGTTTTGTGTCTATGTATGTGTGTGAATTTGCCTTTTGTGTTTTTGTGCACTGGCGCATATGGGTATGTACAAACACTGGCTACCAGAAATAGTTTGTACAACCATTGTTATAATAATTGCTTGTTTGTTGTTATTGTTGTAACCAAATATCGTAAAAGTAATTACTTTTTCAACTATGTAATACTGCATATCTACATATGCAAGTAAAAATATATATCTACAGCTAGTTACTAGCTCTCCAAAAATCGGTATATTGTCATACTTCGGTATGTATGTATATGCAGGTTGGGTTAAGTTTGGTTATGTTAATCAGGCAGGCCAATAAACCACGCATAGACCAGTTTTGGT
>NW_017537490.1:791141-803200 GCF_001853355.1 Bactrocera latifrons | reverse complement strand
GAACGGCTGGTAACCAGACATTGAGAAAGCAGCCTTAAATTCGTTATTTTTTCCAATAAAATTTATTTGCATAAACATATAAAAAATTAAATCTCAAGTAACATCCATTGTATTTTTATACCGACAAAAACGTTTTCGCATTTATTTGTAAATAAAATTTTCATTGTATTGAATAATTTATTATACGAATAATGGTATAAAATGTATACCACAGCACATATATTTAACGGGGTTTCAATACGAACGCTTAAAAAGTAGACCGAAAGGGCGAGCAAACGACGCCAAATTTTGTCTCGCTTTAATGACATTTATGTTCAGTAAAGTTTATTATTTCATCTTTGATCCAACTACGAATCGAAATTACTCAAATTTACTACCGAAATTCGGAGTCAGTGGTCGCAACTTTAAGGGCGCTACGTTCAATTTATGGTCGTCAYAATCATYCTGTCAGATCAACAATTGAGCGTCTAGCAACAGYTTGAAAATAATCMGGATTTTCAYCGAAAAATCAACTTCAGCCATGAGGCTCAGTTCTGGTTGAATGATTTCGTTAATGAGGGAAATATGTGTTTCTGGCCTGGCAGCAATCCACCAGTACTCCATGAGTCACCATGACATCCTAAACAATTATGGTTTTGTGCGGTTTATGTGCCGGCGGCRTCATCGGKTCGTACTCCTTCCCTGTTATAAAACCGACACGTTASTGTGAATGMAAATCGCTACCGCTYAATGATAACCGCATATTTTTGGCCTGAATTGTCAATTGAACGCCTCGTTCGTGAGGTTTGACGTCATTAAACTATTTTCTATGGGGCTACGGCTAGTCTATGGTCTATRCCAAYAAACCAGCGACGATTGATGAACTTCGTACGAATATCGAACTGATTGTGACAGGTGCATTACTCGAATTTAACCTTAGACCCTTAGAAAATTTAAACGTAAATATTYAAAATGCAAAAATGACTTTTTGTCACGTGCCACTTTCGCCCGCTGGCACAATGTTAGCCTCCGTTGTGTCATTACCAATAAATTACTTTATCGTGCATATGCAAACCGTTCTCAAGCTTATCACATATGCAAGAATGCATATGTTTGTACAAATGATTTCCAGGAAACAGACAACTGAACTAGATAATACAAGAGATTAAGATATGTCAGTAAGTAATAAACTGTTAGGCAAGCAACAAAGTGACCGCCACACGACGAGCGGGCGCATATTGCCGTTAACTAGTTTATTTTCTAAGCAAATTGTTGCAAATATTTTCTATGGCAGTGTGTTTTATTTGCTCGAACATTGATGCTTGTAAAAATATGCAATTACCTTGTTATCCTTCTGCCATGAGCAACTGCCACGCTTATCGATTACTTTGCATGTTAGTAAGGCGTCCTGACCCGGATTCACTTCGGAATACTTTGGCTGTTCTGAGAATCTTTGAAAGCAATTTGTTCCTGGAATTAGAGAATTAGGTACAAATGAGTCAATAAATCAATAAATAAAATACATGCGCTTGTAGATGTTATATCTAAGTGCATATATGTGTGGAGGATATCAAGGTTCGTTGGCAACGAAAAGTGTGCAGTTAAAATTAAATCATGCCACATATAAATTATTTATAAGTATATATTAATAGAAATATTTCATTATTATTTCTAATATGGCAATTCATTATAGGTACTAAATAAATTAGGATAGCTGTCATTAATTTAAATGCCCTTCACACCTTTTCAGCTGGCTTGAAGTGCTTGCCTGTCAACTCAAATGCATTTCCTTTGACAGCTGACATTAAATACACCCCTATAATAAGTTTCATAATTATTATATTTAGTTCGGGGGTTATTTCTGTATGAGAATTTAAGGGAAATGTTTAAGCGACATATTTTGTTCAATTGAAAATGAAAATCATACTACAAACAAAGAGGTAATTAATACTGGTATGTTTCAAATTTAGTTAGAGATTACTGCCCAATCTTTGAACTTCAGTTTCGAGGACTTTGATGATGTGCTTCCCAACGAAAGTCATATTGAATGCAATCAAGTGCCTAGAAAATATTATCATGCCTGCCATATTAGCTGGGTGATAGCTGTTACATATAGTTTCTAAGACTTGGACTTGATCCGTCAAAAGACATGTACGCAATTTTTCTCAAAACCGAAAAAAACCATCGGTGCAAGTTTTGTGCATGCATTTATATCCTGAACACGGTTTCCCAGAAGAAAAAGTGAAAAACAATATGAAATATATAGCTAAATACATACCTAAACTTCTGTCCTACTGTTGAACGAGTTAGTCTATAATTTCCTCTCGAAGACWCTGCTCATTTGTGGGAACCGCCGTTATCGGAGCCAAGTGCCTGCTTGGAAAACTTTTTTGTTTGATTTTYTTTATGAAATTTGGTTTGGCTTATTGTTTAAGGCAACTATGGAATCTAAGAAAAAATTATTCAGATTGAATTGAACAATAACATAAAAAATGGAACGATCGTATTAATTTCATTGGAARCACAATTTTTAGGTATTCAACGCAGAGGTCTTTTGACTCAGTCGATGGAAGTATAGATAAAGTAATATATAGATTGTTTTATAGACTTCATATAGCATTTCCAGTTCTCTCTCTCTCTCTCTTTGACACTATAAATAAATCTTCAATTCCTCTACTTCTCTTTCTTTCTATGTCAATATCTTCCTCTGATACCATAAAAACATCTATAACCACATCTTTTGAATCTCTCAAACATTTGATCTTGACAGAAAGGGTGAAGCCCGCCAAACAAAAAATTCTGTCGAATAATCGAATTTAATTAACGTTCATAAGTATTTGAGTCAGAGTTGAATGAGCCCTCTGATGAACACCCAACATGAAAATATGACAAAGGTTCGAGAGTAGCCTGCTTCAATAACAATATTCTTTTAAAATTTAATTTACTTTTTTAAACCTTGCTTTTTTTAGTTTTGGAAGGCGGAACTTCAAGAAAGTAATGAAGCTGGCAACATCCACTAAATGTAAAATAACGTAACATCACTAATCATAATTTACAGGCGAAAAAAAAAAAAAAAAAAAAAAAAAAAAAAAAAAAAAAAAAAAAAAAAAAAAAAAAAAAAAAAAAAACCCACAAACCAAATGTGAGTTAGTTATAGCATATAGCTGCCATACAAACTGAACCGTCGAAATCAAGTGCTTGTATGGAAAACTTTCGTATTTTATAAGATATTTTCATGAAATTTAAAACAGATAATTCCCCAAGCCAACGTTACWATCTCCACACAAATTGTTCACATCAGTGTACTATAACATATAGCTGCCATACAAATTGACCGCTTCATATCATGATAAATGCTCCTGTGAAGGGAGCGTTTTTTCTTATTGACATATTCGTTGGTGTTCCAAGGTCAAACTTTCTTGTCAAAACTGTTCTCTCTAATGTGACAGCTAACAATGACCGAGTTTTCGTGTGTGTCACAGTGGATCGGCTTACAAAGCATTTCTATTACGTTTCCCTTTGATAAATGGCCACAAAAAGTGTTGTCCTTTAACTACAGAAGAACGCCACTGACGTGCTTACTCAACATTTCGTCACAATCATCGCAGCTTCAGAGTGGCTACATTTCCAATGAAAATATTATTTAACAAAATTTTTTTGTTTTTCTTTTCATCTTATCAGCATATAATTGTCAAAATGTAATACTCATCTTTTGATCGCACTCGCATCGATGACAAACGATATGCACACAATACAATAGCTGTCAAGTGAACCTGAAGCAGCATCAGCACCTTTTGTTTTGCATACTTCACGGCGTTTTGCATTGTCGGGCATTTATTATTCATTCGCACTCATTCAAGCACAATCACTGAGTAGTGTGTATGTATGTGCATTTATTGCCATATTTATTTGYATTCACACTTCATGCATTCGATTACCAACACACATACATCTATACGGTTAGATACATAAATTTATGTGTGTTGGCGCGCGTTGCCACGGTAATTTATTATGAAATAATGATGATTGCTATCGTTTATAAAATAAATTTGCAGCTTCACTGAGCACAAAAGCACAGTATGAACACAATGGCAGCGAAAACACTATGCGAAATGYTTCATTTTTGTATGAATAATGGATAACGCTAAAAGGAAAATTGTTTATGCAAATACATATGCATATGTATATGTTACGTGTGTTATGCATATTAAGTGTGGGAGATTTTTAACGAAGAACTAAATAATCGAATGCCAATAAAAATGCAGCAGTATCAATAACTCTATTTGCAAGCGTTTGTGTGTGTGTGTGTGTGTGTGTGGTTCGTGTGTGTATATTAAAGAATTGCTGTACAGCTACATACCTAACGTCCATTATACCTATGAGCATAGAGATAATGTGTGTGCTAATTGAAGTAAGTAAAGGTTTTTAACTACTTTCATTGTGTAGAGAGTGGCTGAATGAAATGCTTGAAGTTCAAAGAAATCAATGTTTTTGAAAAATTATTATTTTTCAATAATTATCGAAGCGCAGCAAAAAATTTCAAAAATTATGTGCAAAGAAAATAGCAAAAAACTTATAATCTTTTAGGAAAAAAATTATTTTTAAGAGTTACCACTTTTTACAAAATTTTTATTTTTCAGATATATGTAACAAATTGGAAATTTTCTATACACAATGGATACAAAAATTTAGTAGTTTTAAMATTTTTGTAGCTTAATACTTGTGAGTTGAACAAKGTTGCCAGCTTTATAAAAATTTTAAATWAAAATTATTTTACAGTGTGGACGRTTGTGTCTGAAATGAATGCTTTCTAGGAGGAAGATCATTTTTATTTCACTTTTCATTCTTTGCCAACTTACGCGCTGTATAGTATAGAATACATTGTGACAAAAAGGTGCTCGGAAGTTTTAAATAAAGCGCGAAAAATTTACTTATTCATCAACCATTATTTCGTCGCCTTCTTCAACAGATGGATAAGCACTTTTGCAGTTGGCCTTCAAAGTAATATTCAACAGTCCTTAAAGTACTTTTTGGGATGGCTTTCAGCTCCCTCAGCGAATTTTGTTTTATCTYTTCGATCGACTGATCGATCGGGTTCCATGGAGCGGCAATTTCAGTTTGCGGAAYAAGCAAAAATCACACGGGGTCAAATCTGGTGAATACGTTGATTGATTGATTGTATTCATTGCGTTTTTGGCTTTAAATTCGGTCACAATCGTGGCTCGATGCGATGTTGCATTATCATCGTGTTAAATTCATGAATTTTCCGGTCGTTTTTGATGATTGTTCTCACGCAAACACCTCAGTATGACCAAATTGAAATCCATATTGACCGACTTCTTTTTTAAAACGAATTCATGATGCATCAAACCTCGAATATCGTGACAAACAATAAGCGTGAACTTGATTTTTAAACGACTTTGGCGTGGTTTTTTTTGGTTCCGGCTCGTTTTTTTTCCTTCTCTTCGATGATTGTTGACTTCTTTGCATGTCAAACTCATAAACCCATGTCCCAAATGGCAGTTTAATTACATGAATGTGAGATTTGAATTCGAGCGATGATGCATTTTCAAAGGTACCTACATAAGTACSGTGCTCTTTTTGAAAAAAATTAACTTTATCGGAATGAGTTGAGCAAAAACGCGTTTCATGCCCAAAAAAAAAAAAAAAAAACACACAAAAATCATTTGAGCGGTCGCTTGAGAGATGTAGAACTCTCTTGTTATCTCGTATGATTTTTAAGCACCTTATCATTGATTTTTTTTTAATCAGTCATAATAAAAGTCTTCCAGAACGAGTTATGTCTTCAACGATCTCTCGACCGTTTTTGAAGGTTTTGTTCCACTCGTAGGCTTGTATATTTGACTCACCGTAACATTYTTCTTTCGAGCATTCCCAATATTGAAGAGTATAAAATGTTCGTTTGCATCCGAACTTAGCGCTTTCTTATTCGTTTTTTTTTCTTTTTTTCTAAAATTCAACATTAAAAAAAAAAATGTATACTCCTTTAAGATGCATATAGCAGCCTGCAATTTTAGAACGCCTTCAAAATTAGTCTGAATTCAAAGGTACTAAAAGATGTATTAAATTTTGTGCAGTTAAAGCACAAATAATACTGAATGTGCTACTCTGTGACGTCACTTGCACTACACTTACATGACTGGTTAACTATAGCTGCTTCGCATTCGTCAGCCACAATGGACGCCACAGCAATCAAATAAATGGCGAATGTCAATCACGCGCCATAAATCATTTGTCAATACTTTGTTGCATGCAACACATACGAGTATGAGTGACGCACACGATTATATATGCGAATTTGTGTATGCAAACATCCATCTATGCATACGTGAACTAGTTTCCGTATGCAAATGTATGTACTGGTATGTTCGGGTGGTAGAAGAAGTACGTTTATACATTAAGGTGGTTACAAAAAAACAACGGTTTACTTTATGGAGGACCTTTCCGTTATAATTATGAGCTCATACTTAGAGAGTCTTTTTTAGAGGTGCCTAGAACTTATTTTTTTTTTTTGCAGAGTCTTTCTTGGAGGTGTCTACGAGCCTATTTTGYGGAGTACCGCACGAAAACAATCGTTTCTTTTACTCAACCTAATGCGGTATACAATTTTAATTTTTATTCTTATTATGTTATACTTTAATGGCATATAAAAAGATATTTTACGCAGACACTGAGGTAACTTTTTGCAAAAATATACATAAATAAAACATGCAAATAGTCGCATTTGTTAACTATTTCCTATTAAACTGACCAAAATATATACATTTAGGGTTTTGTATATGCTAAAAGCRTCGCTATAGTTTCTACACTTATTTGTATATTTATGTACATACTCAAATACATCGATATAAACTCGTATAAATAAAAATGCCGTCAGTGAGTGGACTCACTTTCTTGCCATTGATATTCATAGCATTTTTTATTGCTGTATATTTTTTGTTGTTGTTAGTAGCTTTTACTATATTTATAGCTATAGCTATTGTTATTGTTATTATGACTATTGAGCAGCAGGCGATGACATGTGACGCGTAAATGTATGCACGTTTCAATCAAAAGCGATGGTGAGCAGGAGCAAGTCGGCGCCACTCATGTACTTTTATGTTGACAGGAGTGCGTGTGCGTGTAGTATGTATGTGTCCAAAAGAAATGTATGTATATGTATATGCATTTTTGATATGCTATTCGAGCACCCTTTTATATATGTGTTTGTATTTGGTGAGAAACTGCTTTGATTATACAAAGTATATGGGGTAATATGTCACACAGTATACAAGCACCGTGGCGTATACGCAATCTCTGTGTTCAACATGTTAGATTTGCGTGCGAAATATTAAAGATAATATTTTTTATATTTTTCTCATTTTTCGCATATTATAGAGTGTTGCTTTATATTTTTGATAGTTTTCATACACAATCTAGCTTTTGGTCRTTTGTGTGATGAAAATATCGCTTACATATATTTTCTAATATTTTATTTTTATGAAAATAATTTCAAAATTACAACAAAAAATACTTCGGCATCTATAAAAAAGCATGCATTTTTTCATTTATTCTTCTTTTTTTATGWCAATCAAGTCCATGTGTTGTCGTCGTATAATGTATTTGGGAGCATAGCGCCTACAAGCGGAATTGTCAGCAGCATACAAGTATTGAATGCCGCGTGCTCACGGCACTCAAAACTTATAAAAAAAACAAGAAAAAACTTTGATTTCAGTTACACCGRTGCTTTAATGCCCTTCACAAATACAAAATATTGCTTACAGAAACTTCAGTTTAATACTTCAGTTTGTATGGCAGCTATATGCTATAGTGATCCCATCCGAATAATTTATTCGGATATTGCACTGTTGCTTTGGTCAATAACTCATGACGTATTGGGTGCAAATATCTCGTCAAATGAAAGATTTTTTCATATAAAAGCRGGATTTCGATCGTTTGTTTTATACGACAGCTATATGCTAAGGTGCTCCGATATAGGTGGTTCTAACAAATGAGCAGCTTCTTGACGAGAAAAGAACGTGTGCAAAATTTCATATCGATATCTCAAAAATTGAGGAATTTGTTCATTGATGGACTGTTGAACTATTAGGTAGTCGAAAAAGTCTTTTCGTATTTTTTCAATAGATGTCGTTGCGGACGTTATTAAATCCGGGAAAGTTAAAAAAAAAAGTTACAGCTGTTCAAAAATTAGTGAAAATATTCAAGAAATTCGCTATATTTTGAAATTTTTGTATAAAAAACGGAAGAATGCCAAATTAGAAAATTAAAATTATTCAAAATTAGTAGAGTTAACTAAAATAAAAGTAGATAATAACATTTATCGTATAAAATTAAGACAACGTTGAAAGAAAAAAAACGGTGTTTTTACTCTTGTTAAAGATTGCGTAACGGCTTGTTTTTTTTTCTTAGCTGACCATTGATTCAATAAAAATGTYCGACTTCGGTGATGACGCTTTTCCATTTCACTATTTTCCAACACATTAATTATTGCTTTTCACACACAAGCCAAGCTATGTTGCTATAAATGTACAAGGTATAACCACATGAGCTTACGTTACTCCTTATATAGTATGGCATATAGATATACTGGATTTATACATATACATATATATATGTAAATATAAATTAGTAGCCAAGCTAGTCGTAAACTTACTTTAATCAACGCCACTTCCTTTGACCGCCACTTGGTGGCAAATTACACAACTTTACACTTGGCGCCGACAAATTTGCGCTTAAATTGCTGTAATTAAGCGGCATATAAATATATATACTATATATATATATAGGGTAAAGTTATACACCAAACACACATACACACACGGGCACAATTAAGTAGATGCGTCRGCTCGTATCTATGCAAACGCAACGGTACGCCAGCGATGAGCCGCCAGCGCCAAGTACGCAGTAAATGATGTTAATGAGTGTAGCGGATTTGTCGCGGTAAGCGTTGCGGCAAGTTGTGCGGGTATTTAACATTGCCAGTAATTAACATAAATTCTCGATGAAAAGTGGTAATTTATAGTATAGTTAGTTAGTTTGCCACGTCAAGTACAGCGCGAAACTTTGCTATAAAACGGCAATAAATGCAATACAAGCCAAGACGGGCCTGCATTGAAGTAGCTAAAGGGATATGCCGCATCTTATACATAGGTTTTGCGAGAAGAAAACCGGGAGAAACATTTGCAACATTTTAGTAACAAACAAAAGAGCTTAAGTCTGCAGGRCAACAATATTATTTATTGCTAATTTCGGGTGCAAGAAAATTGCTGTTAAGCCATTGTAGTCTGCACATGAGGSTGGTGTTTGAATGCGGAGGCGCTTGTTGCATATAAAACACGCTCATTTCAACACTTTTCTATTTCATTACGGTCAATTAAAGTATTTAACTAGAAGTAAGTCTTAACTATAAGCCACAATACCCTTCATAGTTGCTATTTTTATTGAAAAAAAAAAAAAAAAGGTATAGTGAGTTTTTCAGTTTGTATTGAATCTGATCGTTCAGTTTGTATGACAGCTGTATGCTATAGTGCTCCGATCGAAACCATATGTTCACAGATTATGGCGCTTTTTTGAAAAATGAAACTGTGCCAAGTTTCAAGCAAATAGACTATCAAATAAAGGAACTTTCCATGCAAGACATTGATTTTTAACGTTCAATTTGTATGACAGGTATACGTTATAGTTGTTCGATCAGTAAAATATTTTCAGAGTTTGGAGCGCTGTTTTGGGTAATAATAAAAATACCAAATATCCCGAAGTTATTTTGTCATATGAAAATATATATGCAATAACTACTTTTTGTTCATTCCGTTTGTATGACAGCTAGTTCTATATTAGTGATTCGGACAAATGAGCAGCTTCTTGCGGTGAAAGGAACATATACAAAATTTCAGATCGATAGCTCAAAAGCTAAAGGAATAATTCGAGTATATACAAACAGACGSATAGATTGGGTTAAACTGACTTAGGCCGCCACGATGCGTATCTACATACTTTATAAGATCTTGTGGCCGTTACAAACTTCGTGATAAAGTTAATATATCCCTGAAGCAGTCCATCAGAATACAATGAGACTCAATTCTTGGCTGCTTTTTCTTGTGCACTTAAAAACAGTATCGTGTCAAGGTTGCAAGGCGGAAACTATAATATAGCCTTTTAAATTTATTGAATTTGCGTAATTATAATAATTAGTGAAAAATATATAATGCCAAGGTTATTGTTCATGAAATAAATGATTAGCYAAGTACTGTTCAGGAGTTTAGATGGCGAACTTAGTACAATCAGCAGGCTTAGTTTCCCAAATTTTGTTTAATATCAAGCAATGCTTCGATGGCAAACAGAGACTTGTGTTCAATGAAATGTATAAGGTGCAAAAATGATTTCTTTGAAATTTGAAATAAGTTGATAGCCGCACTAATTACTAATACTTACTAAAGTCCTGATTATAAGCAACAGACCCATTTGATAACTTTGACTTGTCACTAGAAGAAAAAGTCGATCCCATACTGTTTTAATAATAAGGAAGGCTAAAGAGTCTTTTTTGCATAGACAACTTCGAAATGCGGCTCAGTGGGAAAGAGAGGGAGAGAGAGYGATGTTTCATATTTCGACTAGAGTTAGTACTAGATCACATTTCTCGCTAACAYGATTGCCTGCTTCCAAGAAGACGAACTCTAATGCAAGAGAATAAAGCTTAAGGATTGCTAAGAAGTGAAAAATGTAAACAGGGAAAATTGTCTACTACTATAAACAAAAAATAGTAAGACTCTGTTCATAATTTTAAAATTCYTAATTTATTYTTCAACGWTATATACARTCCTCGAAACAGTTGTTAAAGTTAATTTACGAAAATAACGCTCAATGCGGGTARCGATTCACGTTTAAACGGTTCGAAACGGTTTCCCCGGAGCRGTCATTTGAGATATTCATAAGTCACACGCAGGTATATCAAGTGAATACGGGAGTTGCGGCATGATATTGGTTGAAAGTTTGGTGAAAAACTCAAGAAGRATCAATGCAGTGTGCGACGGTGCGGTCTCGTGGTACAAAAATTAAGAGTTTTTGTAGTTTTTGTCCAATAATTTCGGCCCTTTTTCGAATAACCTCACGCAGATGACTCATAACGCTTAAGTATTATTCCCTGTTGCGGGTTTGGCCAGTCGAAACGAATGTGCGCTATACCTCGATAATCGAAGAAACCTGTCTGGACCTGCTTTGACGTGATGTTTTTAGCYTCGGCTCWTTTTTGCATCTGTTTCCGGCTCGTAKGCACAGAATGAAGACTCATCGCCAATAATAATATATATGTGTTTTTTCACACCCCTTCACCCTTTTTTTTTAGGACCAAATGATCTTTCAAAATTGTTCCTTTAGATATTCCAACGTTGCCAGTGAGATCTCTGACTATTAATTGGCGATTCACAACCAGCAATTCCTTTATTTTATTGACRTGTTGATCATCAGTTTATGTTGATGGCCGTCCGAACGAAACACGTCCCGTCGTCAACGCGTTCTCGACCCTCTTTGAATAATTTGTACTAATCTAAAACACTTGCTCGCCACAAACAATTGTCACCGAAGCCCTTTTCAAACATTCTGCACCAGAAATTCGATTCCGCTTACAATATTTAGTGGAACGTTGTTTACTCATCGTAAAAATCGCCAAATGCTTTTTATGTGCTTCAGAAAGAGTAGCGTATACTAATCACTAAAGATTATGTTGATATCACATTTGACACAGATGTCATTGACAGTCATATCAACCTAGGAGAATAAAGTAATTTGACGAATAGGTTCTCGTGGGAAATTAGAATTAAAAAAGTCTTACTGGTTTTTACCCACAGTAGGATATATTGCTCGTTTCTGGTAAAAATATGTACAGAAGTCGATTTGCAAACTAAATCTCGGCAATAYTTTATTTTAATATTCTTACTGTCTCACAAAAATGCAAAACCCGAAAAATTATTATTTTTAATAAAGTAGGTATTTTTAGTGTATTTCGTGATGTCTCTAAAAAATTATTCGAGTTTTGCTGTATCTTTTCGTAAATGTGTGGATTT
>NW_017537490.1:789608-790832 GCF_001853355.1 Bactrocera latifrons | reverse complement strand
CTTCATTTCTTAGAGTTTATAAAAATTAATTTGGAAACATGTCATTGGCATGCCTCGGGAAGCGTCAGCGCGTAGCTGCTRTCGATGTGAATATCCGTAACATGTTTGACATGATAGAGGAAGCTGTTTTACCACACGAAAACGAACAACGAACAACTACAGCTTCTGACTATACACATACTASTTCATATGTATGTATGTGCTTATATAGTATGTATATATGTTAACCTGTGCGAGTATGTACTTATAGTATATAACTTCAGTGCGAAGTACTCTTCGCCATGTTGTCATCAAATCTAGAGACATTCACCTGCAACCTCAAATAAATATGCATTTGACACACTTGACATCTGTCAAAATATTTCAAAAATATAAGTAAGAAATATTGGCAAATGAAAAATTTAAAGAAAACTCAGCTGAAATGAAAAGAAAAATCGCTATAATCTATTTGCGAGAATATTTCGTGCACATACATGTATATATGTATATGAATGCGCAAACGTATACATATACGATTTTAAACAAGTAGAGAGATGTGAGTCTGCAGCTAGAAATAGGCAAATATATTTCCATATACATATACATATTATATAGCAGCTTAAAAGTGAGTTGTGGCGAAAACGTTCCACAAATATCATTTACCGAATGATTTCAAGTGTTGCTTTATACACACATTCGCACTGGCACGCACACATCTGCATATGCATTTTATTATTTATGTATTATTGCTTTCAGCTCTTATCCCACCACACACACACACACCCATACACATAAGCAACTACTGATATATGTGTGGCAACAAAGCAATGGAAAGGCAAGGCGAAATAAAGATAAATTTCTTAACCTGCTGGCAAATCAAATATTCAAGATGATTTGTTAAATTGCCAAATTTATCATGATAACGAAAACACGTTTTATAAACTTTTCGTTTTTGCTTAGGAAGGGCATTAGTTGTTGGGCATTTGGTATGCAGATGGAAGAGCATTAAATGATGCCTGTAGTGAAAAAGGTTTTATTCGAGTTTATGACAGCAACATATCAAAACAAGAATAAAAAGGATCGCTTTGAATCCGCAGAATTGCATTTTATGTATCAATTTTATGTATTATTAAATCCCTAAACGTAACCGGCTGACTGTTTTCATCCACATGTGAATGTGTAAAATTTCAGATCGATATCTCAATGCTGAGAAACTAGTTCGCGTAGATAAAGACATATATTGAG
>NW_017537490.1:785279-789297 GCF_001853355.1 Bactrocera latifrons | reverse complement strand
CGGACCTTCTTGCTCTTGATCTCTCTAACACTCCTTCACTTTTTTAATATTTTTCGACAATGTTTTCACCGTTTTTGGGGGCTATGTAGTACTCGTAGACCTGTGTTTTTAATACAACTGAATCGTGCGGTTTGTTTCCAAAATATCGCGAATTTGGTATTTCTTAAAGAAGTTACTTCTCCAGCGTTCTTCCATTCCTCAAATCACTTAAAAAGTATTTATTTGTTTAAAAAAGAAGTCTCAGGGGGGGTGGGGGGTGCAGGTCCGTGGAATACGSTGGCTACGGCACCATTAATGTGTTGCTATTCGCTCACAAGCAACCACGCGTGAGCAGGTGCATTATCATGGCGCAAAATAAAATTTTTGTTCTACCAGAAATCAGGGCGTTACTGGCAGATTACTTCGCGCAAATTCCAGTTATGCTTCTTTATTTACCATATGACCTTTTAGTAACAACTTTTGATGTACGACGTCCCCGCAGCCGAAAAAACTATTTAGAAACTCTTCACATTCGACCTTACTTGGCGCGCTTTTTTCGGTCTTGCGACTTCTTCCATTGGGATGATTGAGCTTTGGCTTTTACGTCATAACCATAAACCCAAGATTCGTCACCAGTTATGAGCCTCTGGAGCAGATCTGTGTCATCAAGCACTGAGTTCAGGAATAGATAGAAAATATTATTTTCATGTTAATCAACAAAACTCAAAAAATCATAAAAAGCAGGAAAAATAAAATCGATTTTTGCTTCAATTTTTAATTTACTCGAATTTTGAAAAATATTTTCAGTTTTTCCTGGTTCTATTCAAAGAGAAGTATTAAGAGCACATTCATGCCAAATTTCAAGTAAATCGACTGATTACAACTGAAGATGTGGTGAGACCTACAACGAGTCAAACATCGAAATAAATTATTCCAAGAAAAACCTGTTTTGGAAATAATTTGCGTTTTGAAAATTTATTTTASGGAGATATTTTTCAATAAAACTCAAACTATGTAAACTGGAAATAATATATTTAATTTTTCTTAAATTTTTTGACTCGAAAATACATGCTTAGATCTTAAGTTAAAATTTAAGGCCGTTCTCAGTTGTAGCTCAATTGATCTCTACAGTGATTTAGAAATCGTATCGTCTGCATCGAAAATATTTAGTATTTGAAAAAGTTAATGCAATATGAGCTAACCAAGTGCCTAGAGACTTAACAATAACAAAATATAACTGAAGAACTTAATTCAGAAATTTTTCGAAAGAGCCGCAATGTTCAGATCGACTTTGTAAATCGAGTTTTCAGTTTGCAGTCAGCATAAGTTATATATACCGTCATCTAAAATGCAAAATAACGCATCATCAAAAAATTCGAAATCGAGTATATTATTGATTACGATTCATTTCTTCAAATTATATAAATAATATTACATATGACCAACATTATCAGGTTCTGCGCTCATRTATGAACCAGTTTTATCCAATATAAATTTTTTTTTACTCTTGTTCCATTTTATTTTGTGTTTTATTCACGCCACTGTAAATTTTCGAAAATGTTGTTACGTTATTTTGCATTTTMGGTGACGATATATAGAGCAGAAAATGTTGAAAAAGCAACGAACAACAACAACGAATTATGATAATAATAGAATGAATTAGTGGCCCTAAACTCCGTGCAGCAGCAACTTTAATACAAATTTATACTTATAATAAATAAGTGTAAAATTAATCTAGATTTAGAGATAGCGTTAACAATTATAGATATGAGATGCAACATTAGTTATTAAACTATCAAAGATATTTTATACAAACCCTCTTTTTACAAAATATTCCTCTTCGCAACCCTTTTTTAAGGTGAGTCATTCATAAAATTTACTATAYTCACCTAATCGCCAAAATAGCAAACGGCTAACATTAAACATTGACATAAATAATATTTCATACTTTTTTAAATGGGTCTCAGGCAATTTAGCACTGTTACAGAAGTGGCAATCAATTCAAAGGACATGTGATAAATGGTATGCTATAAGGCGGCATACTCTGTCTGACAACTATATCAACATGAGAAAATGGCCAGTAGGAAAAGTTGGAAGAGCTTGAACAAAAGTTGAAGAAAGATAAATAAAAGGTTTTTAAATAATTTGATACTGACGGTAAAGGTAAAGGCGAAAAAAGTTCGGTGAATAAAGTAGAAATAGATGTATTATAGAAATTCAATTAGTTTCRAAATATTTTCTCGAGAGCGTTCAACCAGCGGCGCTCAACAGCATGTGTGGCGAACTGATATCTMGTCCAACCGTGACATTTAATGCCATCTTGTACATATTTCCCGCAGACATTGTCGGAAGGTGTATGGCTGCAAAAGTTGCTRTCAGACTCAGCGAATCTGGGTTCCTAAAAGAACACGTATCTGAACACCCGGAGTCAGGAAGTAGTAAGATTCTTTACGAATGTGTCAAAGCTTGCAGGGAAGTTTGGTGGAGTCGTTTACTGTCTGGAGCTCTCTATCTCCGGCTTCAAACTTTCGAGGCCGAGGTTGCTGTCATTAAGGTATCAGTAYATTTACTGCTTCGTAATGCGGCCTTCTTCAGAGAAGTGACCATCCACTCAGATAACAGAGCGGCGTTATTAGCCTTGAACTCTTAAGCATTGCGTTCAAAGCTGGTCCAGGAGTACTTCACCTCGCTATAAATAGTATCGAGTGTATTTCAGGAAATTGTAAAGCTGATGAGCTACCAAGAAAAGGCACTCTAGTGCACCCTTAYCCTCTTGTGTTCTACTACAAGATAGCTGAGCTTTTCGGAAGCTTGATCAGCGTTAGGCCACCATCAGTACATGCGCAGTCGCAAAAGCCTTTTTACGCAAGATCGATCCCAAGAGATCTAGTGATCGCTTTGCCCTCAGCAAGACTAGCTTCTCCCTATTAGTGGAGCTTTAGGTCTTGCCCTTCTGGCGTCCATGTGGTAAGGTTGAGAATATTAAAAGACGCTATCTGCAAAAGCTGTTTGGAAGAAGGTGAGGTGAAAACAACTCAATACTTCCTTTTTGACTGTTCCAAATTGGGGAGGAGAAGACTCAAACATTTGGGAGCACATACCTTCAGACGTCTCTATTGGCTACTAAGCGATTTGCTAATTTATAACTTCGAACACATGAGCTCTTCTTTTCTATGGCTTCACAAAGGACTGCATAGAGCAGTCCAAGTGGGATCATTGATCAGCCATCTAACTTAACCTATGGTCCATAACAAGCGTTATCTGTATTTTTTTTTTTCTGGTAAACATTTCCTAGAGGGTATATACCATACATGGGGTACATGTTTGAACAGCGACATTCCAACGCACCGCCGCGCCTTTGCCATTTCTAATATGATATAATTCGACTTTTGCAAGCGGCTGTCAATTTCCGTTACTAAATGCGTGGCAGCAAAGTGCTGGGGCTGTTAATCTTTTGGCAAACAACGTTTATGTCAAATGTATACTTTGACATAGTGTACACACAAATACAGTACAATGTGCGCGTGTGTGTGCGAGAAGTAATATTTGTAAATTTACTTTCAAATTCACACGCATAAGTGCCTCGATACATATACATATGTATACGTACATACATATACATATGTATATGTATATGTATGTACATGTACATGGGCTTTTGAAAATTGAGCAGAGGTCGTTACGGCACTCCAAATACAAGCATAAGTACACGATGGCAAATGTGCTCCGCTGCACCCATACACACACATACAGTATACCAGGCATAATACCTGCTCAATATTCATATTTTCATAGCTCATTGGCGTAGCGAAATGGCATCAGTCAATGCGTGCGATAGCTCAAAAGCATATATGCARTGCATATTTATGAACACATTTGCTTAAGTTCACACACAGTCAAACGCACGTACGCATTCATATTTGCAGAAAATCAGTTGCGGAAGCGCGCGGGTGTTTAGTGTGTGCGCGTTCGCACATATTGAAAAATGATTTCGCATTCAATAGCAATGGCAAATTTCCGCACAGATTTGTCGAAATAT
>NW_017537490.1:783029-783545 GCF_001853355.1 Bactrocera latifrons | reverse complement strand
TGTAAATATAAAAGGACACAATGTACAACTATATTTACGGACTTATCAAGCTAACCACACAGTTGCTATGTAGCTGTTGTTGTTATTATTATATTGAAACAGCTTGTTCGCTAACATTATCCGCTATACCACTATCTAATGTAGGCGATTCAACAAGCACAGCTGTGGCTGATTTACTTTTTTGTGTTGTTGGTGTGGACTTTTTTCCCGCTCGCTTTAGTAGTTGTAGTCCTTGCTGTTATCAGCTCGTAAACTGATTTGACGCAAATTTTGTAATACTCGGTTGCCCTCTCACTCCGGCCCTGCATCCCCTTAAACATATTCATTTTATGTGGTATATTTCGCATTGACAGTCTAATCGAATTCTTTTGTGATGGAGCAGGTACAGCTGGGCGTGTGGTTCGTGTGCAAATGAGTGAGTGATTGAGAAGTAAGACTGTCGACAATTCAATTTCCATACATAGTACGTAGCGTAGATGTTTCAAGGCCATGCATTGTATCTTGTCTTTTTTTTTT
>NW_017537490.1:779565-780839 GCF_001853355.1 Bactrocera latifrons | reverse complement strand
CCACCGATTTGTAGATTTGTTGCCGCAAAATAATTATTCTCGCTATTACGACAGTTGTTGTTGTTCTTTTTATTATGTTTGCAACTGCAAAGTTGGCCAAAAACCATTAAATTCTTGTTGCGGCTATTTTTGCTCTTGCTGCAGCAAATAGTTTTTGTTGGTTTAGCAAAAACCGCTATTGCTAGGTTTTGTTGTTATCGTTGTTGTTGTGCCGGCATTAACGCATTACAGGGTTATCGATTTTACGCATCGTTCGGCATGCGAATGACAGCGCTGGCTGCAGCATATCGCATTTGTTGCTGCAACATATGTGAATTGACCCCAAAAGCGCTGTGTTGCAAGTGCAACAGTCGTGTTCACACACATGCATGCAGAAAAATCCGAAATACACACAAATAACACACTTAAAAGCGCATAACGYGCATAAGCGTCGTTGGCCAACCTGTGTATTGCGACATGCCACATGCTGCATGCATTGAACTGGCAGTAATGCGTCGCGCTCGTGGCATTAGTCCATGCCCAATGGGAATTACTGCAATCGTTATAAGTGTATGTACATAAATGTGTTTGTGTGCTGCATGCGGCAATATATTTTTGCAATTTTTCATGTGCATTTTGTTTTTGTAGCATTTGCAACTACATGTGACAAGTCGAATTATGATTAAAACGGATCGTAGAGCTCGATTGTTAGCACTTTGTTTCAGCTTTGACCGCAAACCGGGACTGCAAGCGCAAGTAGCGGKGGTATTCTGCATCAGGAGCTTGGGGCTTGTTTTGTTCCCAAAGGAAATTTTTCATTTAATAGTTTTGCCAATAATTTGAGTACCATTAACTGTGATGTTTGGAATATGAAACTCTTTTTTTTTGTTTTTTTTTTGGTTTTTAGCAGCTCAATTGCAAAGTCCCCGGCCTACCATTGCAAAAGTAATTTTATTTCATTTTTTTGATTCGTTTTTTCATTGAACACAGTTCTTTTCAAGCGCGAAACAGTGGTTACAGCGTTCCTCCAACGTAACTAGTACGTTTTGTCCCTTGCTTCAAAAGAAGCCTCAGTTTCGGCGATCATCACTTCATTCGCCAGAAATTTCTTTGCGTAAGAATTCTTTTGAGATTTGGGAACAGAAAATAGTCACAGGCGGCCGGATCTGGAGAATACGTTGGATGCCGAAGTCCAACTCTTTGATTTCTGACATCGTTTTCACTGGCTTGATTCATGGCTTCGATGAAATTCTTTTCTTTTTGCAAATGCGTCCGTTTTTCAGCGATTTCGTCCT